>NC_053022.1:187692951-187956900 GCF_003073215.2 Triticum urartu | reverse complement strand
AAGCTTTAGTATTTCATTTTCACCACTTCTTTCATCTTAGGATTTAACCGTCGTTGATGATCAACAACTGGTTTAGCATCTTTCTCCAATTTAATTTTGTGCTGACATAGAGTGGGACTAATGCCCTTAAGATCATCGAGAGTATATCCAATAGCGGCATGGTGCTTCTTCAGAGTTTTCAATAATTTCTTCTCTTCATGCTCTGAAAGGTTAGCACTAATAATAACAGGATATATCTTCTTTTCATCAAGATAAGCATATTTTAGAATATCAGGTAATTGTTTAAGCTCAAACACGGGATCACCCTTAGGTGGAGGAGTATCCCCGAGGATTTCAACAGGCAAATTGTGTTTCACAATAGGCCCTTGACTAAACAGTACTTCGTCTATTTCCCTTCTTTCATTCATAAACATATCATTTTCATGGTCTAGCAAATATTGTTCTAAAGGATCAGCAGGAGGCACGGCAATAGAAGCATGACCAATAATTTCATCCTTATTAGGCAATTCTTTATCATGGGGTTGTCTATGAAATTTAGAGAAATTAAAATCATGACACATATCCCCTAAACCAATAGTAACAATATCCTTCTCGCAGTCTATATTAGCATTAACAGTGTTCAAGAAAGGTCTACCAAATATAATGGGACAAAAGTTATCTTGTGGGGAAGCAAGAACAAGAAAGTCAGTAGGATATTTTATCTTCCCACACAAGACTTCAACATCTCTAAGAATCTCAGTTGGTGATATAGTGTCTCTATTAGCAAGATTAATAGTAACATCAATATCTTCTATCTCAGCAGGTGCAATATCATTCATAATTTCTTTATATAAGGTATAAGGAATTGCACTCACACTAGCACCCACATCACATAATCCATGATAACAGTGATCTCCTATTTTAACATAGATAGCATGCATGCCAACAACAGAGCTATGTTTGTCTTTCACATCGGGTTTGGCAATCCTAGCAGCTTCATCACAGAAATAAATAACATGCCCATCAATATTATCAACCAAGAGATCTTTAACCATAACAATACTAGGTTCAACTTTAATTTGCTCAAGGGGTTTGGGTGTTCTAATATAACTTTTGTTGACCACAGTTGAAGCTTTAGCATGATCCTTTATTCTAACAGGGAAGGGTGGTTTCTCGATATAAGCAGTAGGAACAATAGGATCAACGTTATAAGTAATAGTTTATTCTTCAACTTTAATAGGTTCAACTACTTTAACTTCAATGGGAGGATGATATTTAAACCACTTCTACTTAGGGAGATCAACATGAGTAGCAAAAGATTCACAAAAAGAAGCTACTATCTCAGAGTCAAGTCTATATTTACTGCTAAAATCACGAAAAGCATCGGTGTCCATAAAGGATTTAACACAATCAAACTTAAGGTTTATACCTGACTATTTACCTTCGTCAAGTTACCAATATTCAGAGTTGCATTTAATTCTTCCCAATAAATCCCATTTGAATTCAATACCCTTCTTCATATAGGAACCAGTATAAGAAGTATCGAGCATGGATCGATCATTATGAGAAAGCCGAGCATAAATTTTTTGAATAATGATTTCTCTTGAGAGCTCATGATTGGGGCATGAATATAACATTGACTTAAGCCTCCCCCAAGCTTGAGCGATACTTTCTCCTTCACGAGACCAAAAATTATATATATATAATTCCGATCAGGATGAACCAGATGCATAGGATAAAACTTTTGATGAAATTACAATTTCAATCGGTTGTAGTTCCATGATCCAATATCATCCAATAGCCTATACCATGTCAATGCATTTCCCTTAAAAGATAAAGGGAAGACCTTGTTCTTGACAACATCCTCGGGCATACCTGCAAGATTAAATAATCCACAAACTTCATCCACACAGATTAGGTGCATATTGGGATGTAATGTTCCATCTCCTGCATAAGAATTAGCTAGCAGTTTCACTACCATATCCGAAGGAAATTCATAATAAATATTTTCAGTAGGTGCAGTAGGTTGAGGAGAAACTCTTTGTTCTTCCGGTCGAGGTTAAGATACCCCAAACAAGCCCCTCAAAGGATTATTTTCCATAGTAACAAGTGACAGTAAATTTCAGCACACTATATAAATGTTTCCTTACCAAAGGCGCTTCACTCCTCGGCAACGACGCCAGAAAAGAGTCTTGATGACCCACAAGTATAGGGGATCTATCGTAGTCCTCTCGATAAGTAAGAGTGTCGAACCCAACGAGGAGCAGAAGGAAATGACAAGTGGTTTTCAGCTAGGTATTCTCTGAAAGCACTGAAATTATCGGTAACAGATAGTTTTATGATAAGGCAAATCGTAACGGGTAACAAGTAATAAAAGTAAACAAGGTGCAGCAAGGTGGCCCCATCCTTTTTGTAGCAAAGGATAAGCCTGGATGAACTCTTATATAATGCAAAGCACTCCCGAGGACACATGGGAATTACTGTCAAGCTAGTTTTCATCATGCTCGTATGATTCGCGTTCGTTACTTTGATAATTTTATATGTAGGTGGACTGGTGCTTCCCTTCCTTGGACAAGCCTCCCACTTATGATTAACCCCTCTCGCAAGCATTCTCAACTACAAAAGAAGAATTACGGTAAACCTATAGCATGAAACATATGGATCCAAATCAGCCCCTTACGAAGCAACACATAAACTAGGGTTTAAGATTTTGTCACTCTAGCAACCCATCATCTACTTATTAATTCCCAATGCCTTCCCCTAGGCCCAAATAATGGTGAAGTGTCATGTAGTCGACGTTCACATAACACCACTAGAGGAGAGACAACATACATCTCGTCAAAATATCGAACGAATACCAAATTCACATGATTACTTATAACAAGACTTCTCCCATGTCCTCAGGAACAAACATAACTACTCACAAAACATATTTACGATCAAGATCAGAGGAGTATTAATTATCATTAAGGATCTAAAAATATAATCTTACACCGGATAAACCAACTAGCATCAACTAGAAGGAGTAATCAACACTACTAGCAATCCACAGGTACCAATATGAGGTTTTGAGAGGAGATGGTGCTGGTGAAGATGTTGATGGATATTGACCCCCTCTCGATGAGACGGTCAATGGTGATGACGATGGCTTCGATTTCCCCCTCCCGGAGGGATGTTTCCCGGGCAGAACAGCTCCACCGGAGCCCTAGATTGGTTCTACCCAGGTTCCGCCTCGTGACGGCGGCGCTTCGTCCTGAAAGCTTCCTTCTGATTTTTCCAGGTCAAAACACACCATATAGCCAAAGATGGGAACCGGAGGCCTACCAGGGGGCCCACAAGGACGGGGCGCGCGCCCTCCACCCTTGTGACTGGCTGGTGGCCCCCCTCTGGTACTTTCTTCGCCCAATATTTTTTATATATTCCAAAAACATGCTCCGTGAAGTTTCAGGACTTTTGGAGTTGTGCAGAATAGGTCTCTAATATCTACTCCTTTTCTAGTCGAGAATTCCAGCTGCCAGCATTCTCCCTCTTTATGTAAACCTTATAAAATAAGAGAGAATAGGCATAAGTATTGTGATATAATGTGTAATAACAGCCCATAATGCAATAAATATCAATATAAAAGCATGATGCAAAATGGATGCACTACAAAAAAATACACTTCCGTGATGATACATGTTTGTCACAGGAGGTCACGGTTTCTATCATGCATGTACATCCATGACAATTTTATGACAGAATCAAGATAGTCATACATGTGCTGTCGTAGAAGTGTTCCATGACATTACCAAAATTATCATCATGGAAGTGTCCGCTTCCATGATGATAAATCACGTGTCATAGAAGTGCTTTCGTCAAGGGTGATCGACACATGGCATCCACCGTAACGGGTCACCTTTAAGCTATCGGGTTCGGTTTAGGATCCGATAACCCATTAACAGCCCGGACCAATGGGAATTTTCCACGTGTAAAATTCTGATTGGCCGGAGGAAACACGTGTCACCTCGTCAGTGGGTCAGATAGGTGCCTATGATATGTCGACACGTGCAACGGCCGACCACTGGCCCATTTAGCTTACAAAGGCCGACCCGTTTGACTTGGTCAAAATTTCACGAGCTGGCCCATGAAAAGCCTGATAATGGTCTCTTCGCGAATAGCCCATTTTACGGCCCGGTAACTCACGGCCTGTTAGGGCCTACCCAAGATCGGCCCAACAACGTCATGTGGGCTGTCGAATATAACACCAACCCATTTCACTTTCGGCCCATGTATGGCCCATGACGTCTTTCGACCCGTATGAGGCCTTTCGTATCTTTAGGCCCTTTAGAGGCCCACGGTGACTCTAGTCCATAATAAACAGTAATTTTCTTTGTACCCATTAATGGCCCATGATTCACGTGGGTCGTTTCCAGCCCGTGTTAGCTTTCGGCCTACAAACAGCCCATACGTTCTTGGGCTCCTTTCCGGCCCTTGATTACTTCTGGCCCGTTACTGGCCTGTTACCCTAATGGGCCAAATTTGGCCCATGGCCAGAGTCGGCCCGTTTGTGGCCTGTTAACCCATTGCGCCGTTTCCAGCCCGTCCTATATTCTGGCCCATTAATGACCCGTTATGCCTGTGACAGAATTAAGCATTTGCTGTCCTCCGGCCTGTTAACGGCCCGTTACCGTGCTGAGCCGATACCAATTACGCTCGTTTACGACCCATGTAGGCCCATTTATCTGATGGCCCAAGGCCCACCGATTCTACGGCCCTGTTGGAGGCCCATTTATCGACGGCCCGTAGGAGGCCCATGGATCCTACGGCTTGTAGCAGGGTCAAGGTTACCACGGTCCGTATATGGCCCATGGTTGTTGTGGCCACTAGCAAACCAGGGAAAAAGAAGACTAGGAAATAAATAAGCCCGAAACTAACGCTAGGCTATTAAGGAGATTGCACAGATTACATCCACTGGGCATCAAAGATCGCCACCATTGCAAATATAGGTAACCCGTACACTATAAAAAATGGCTTGCTGTTTTCTTCAGCCGGTGGCTGCCCGTTAAGAACAATTTTTTTATCGCAACAAAACAAATTACAACTATAAAACAAAAGGTTGGCATAAAAGTTAATAGTCTGGCAGATAAATGCACCACTAGAAGTTCAGAAGCTCAGTTCATTTGACCTGACTATTACGTTTTCATGTTGTATTGTTTGATGGAGCACCATAACCTTCGCCTTCATTTCTCCTATGCTCCTAAACAACATAGCAAATGTCCAATAGTCTGGTTTCAAAACCATGCATATCTTAATGACATCGAACAATGTTTGTCCTTGTTTCACAAAGGGTCTCTATTAGGGAATGGACTTGTGTCTAGAGCACAGATATAACATTGTTTTGAGCTTGCACATCTTATCACGAGGCAGTTTGGACGAGATTGCCTTAACAACCAACCCAGTATTACGCAGGAACGTGCTTTTGGCTCTATTAGTGGACAGGTACTGACCCACCGCAACAAGAGCTGACATTGTGGTTATAGTTGCCTCGCCACCTTCAGAAGGTGGCGGTTCCACCATTTTTTCCATAGCTTGCTGAAAAGTTGAGTTTTTACATTACTAGAACAGAAGATATTAAGGAGGTAACAAAACCAAACAAAATAGCTTTGGTCTATATACAGAACTTATTCTGGTGAACCCATGTAAAATATTAGTAGTATTTTACTGCAAAGTACATAATAAAACCAGGTTCCAAACATATGACCATGTATCATGGCTAATGTATTGTCTATTTCTTCACATTGTATTGACAACTAAGGATAAAGAGACAAAGTTTATAATACGGTAAGCATAGTATGACATCATTCATATCAGAAAACAACTAAGAATAGATAAACAGGCAATTGTAACATTGTGTGGGCAAGTCCGGCACGGAACTAGATTACAGATCAAGATCAAAGGAACATCACTCCTCTCTTTTAAACCTTGTAAGGTGCAATGATACGCTAAGACAATTATGTATAAAATTGAAAAGAGTAATAGACATTGGTTGCAAACCATGCAGTTCAAGGCACAAGTCAGAGTAAGTAGTTGTTAAAAGGCATGAGGATTAAGGACTTACAACAGCGACTTTGACTAGTGTAGTCATGCCCTTCGTCTTGCTGGTGTGACAGTCCTTGAATATTTCCACAGCATTTGGTTCAGGTACTTTTGGTACTTGCGGGCTTTCCTCTGCATTTGGAACAAGTAAATATAGATCTGATAATATGGTACAACGAAAAGAGTGAAACAGAGCTAATTACAAGAGCCTCGCAGTGTGCAATATAGCTACGAGATCCTGTCGTCTGTTGGAATTTCACTTTCATACTGTTGGCCTTGTTCATTGAATAGTTCACCTAAAGAAGATAAATTTGTGAGGCACATGCGTAAATAGGACTTCAACATGTGATCTGATCACATATATATAATGTACCTGATACTTTGGATCAGACCAATGTTTAACGAGGCCTCTCCAGTCTTCATCTGATATATTTTCCACTGGAGATGTTTGGGCAAGTTCACTGTTAGCCTTGCCTTCAAAGTGAGTTTTCCTCAAGTTATACCGATACTGTCGTAGAGCAGACTTGAAAACATGGGTGCAAGCTTGTCTGATTGCATCATCTTGGCTATCCAACTTGAACCTCATATGTTGAAAATTATGGGAGTCTCATTATCAGCAACCTAGAAAGTATGGGACAGAGCAAGACGATATTACTAGTTTCCATACATAACCATACTTATAGATAAATGGTCGAGGAAGGTGTTGAACTGGGTTTCATCTTTGTCATTCCTGTACTAAATCCATGTTGGGAGGATACGTACATGACACCTAATAGCAACAACTGCCTCTGATACTAACTTGGCTGACTCTGTCGTATCACGTGGCCTTTTTAAACCTGCCTCAAAATGGATCTCCATTCTTCCTCCTATAGATTTAGTTAACCTATCGAGCATTATCCCTGATGTTTGTTTCCTCTTGCACCTAAGTGCTAGTCCAACAACGAACATAGGAAGTGTTAGTGTACGTCAAACTGTGAGACTACATATAAAGAAGCATGCAACTGTAACTTGACTCCACCAACTACCTTCTTGCTGTTGAAGATCACAAAGTTCATCTGATCTACATGTGTCAAGAGTGCTTCGAAAGTAGTGTTAGGTGGCAAGGGAGCTTGGGAACGTGCTACTAGCTGAGTTGACCAACGAGTAACTCGTGCAACTGGTGGTACCGTGGAAGGTGTTGCAACAACTAGGGCTGTCTCTGCTTGTTTGCTGGCAGCTATTGGTTTCTGTTTGGCTTGTTCTGCAGCTCGCGTAGCATGGGATACCCTTTATGTACAATTTTCTGCTGGACTTTGACCTTCTATTGCACGATCAGTACCTGTAGAATCTGAAGGATTCTTCCGCTTCCTTTTCCCTATCATTTTGTGTTCCTTCCTCTTTCTCTGTGCAATGTTAAGTCAAGCCAACAAGTAAAACGAATAACAATTTAGTTCTCCAGAACAAATTGATGCGTGATACAGACGAACTGAACTTTGATGTTAGACAAGCAAATGATAGGAGGATATAATATGTACGAAAAACAGGACGACATGAGATAATCAGAACTATGGTGTGTAAACTAAGCAGAAGACATTTCACTAAATTAGAAGCAATGCAATGGAAGTTAGGCACCATATGAAAGATGCTACAAATATCGCTCTGCCAAGTTTACAGTGTCTCATCATAAATTGAAGGTAATATGCCCTAGAGGCAATAATAAAGTTGTTATCTATATTTCCTTATATCATGATAAATGTATATTATTCATGCTAGAATTGTATTAACCGGAAACTTAGTACATGTGTGAATACATAGACAAACAAAGTGTCACTAGTATGCCTCTACTTGACTAGCTCGTTAATCAAAGATGGTTAAGTTTCCTAGCCATAGACATGAGTTGTCATTTGATGAATAGGATCACATCATTAGAGAATGATGCGATTGACTTGACCCATCCATTAGCTTAGCACTTTGATCGTTTAGTTTACTACTATTGCTTTCTCCATAACTTATACATGTTCCTATGACTATAAGATTATGCAACTCCCTAATACCGGAGGAACACTTAGTGTGCTATCAAACGTCACAACATAACTGGGTGACTATAAAGATGCACTAAAGGTGCCTCCGATGGTGTTTGTTGAGTTGGCATAGATCAAGATTAGGATTTATCACTCCGTGTATCGGAGAGGTATCCCTGGGCCCTCTCGGTAATGCACATCACTATAAGCCTTGCAAGCAATATAACTAATGAGTTAGTTACGGGATGTAGCTTTACGAAAATGAGTAAAGAGACTTGCCGGTAACGAGATTGAACTAGGTATTGAGATATCGACGATCGAATCTCGGGCAAGTAACATACCGCTGACAAAGGGAACAACGTATGTTGTTATGCGGTTTGACCGATAAAGATCTTCATAGAATATGTAAGAACCAATATGAGCATCCAGGTTTCGCTATTGGTTATTGACCGGAGATGAGTCTCGGTCATGTCTACCTAGTTCTTGAACCTGTAGGGTCCGCACGCTTAACGTTCGATGACGATCAATATTATGAGTTTATGTGTTTTGATGTACCGAAGGTGGTTCGGAGTCCCGGATGTGATCACGGACATGACGAGGAGTCTCGAAATGGTCGAGAAATAAAGATTGATATATTGGACGGTTATATTCAGACACCGGAGGTGTTCCGGGTGGTTTCCGATAAAACCAGAGTGCCACGGGTTACTGGAACCCCCCCAGGGAACTAATGGGCCTAGATGGGCCTTAGTGGAGAGAGAGAGAGAGGGGTGGCCAGGGCAGGCCGCACCCCCTCCCCCTTGAGTCCGAATTGGACTAAGAAGGGGGGCGGCGCCCCCCTTTTCCTTCCCCTATCCCACTCCTTCCTCCCCCCTCCTAGTAGGACTAGGAAAGGATGAATCCTACTCCTACTAGGAGGAGGATTCCTCCCATCCTTGGGCGCCCCAAGGGCCGGCCGGCCTCCCCCTTGCTCCTTTATATACGGGGGTAGGGGCACCCTAGAACACACAAGTTGACATTGTTTAGCCATGTGCGGTGCCCCCCTCCACCATAATCCACCTTCGGTCATATCGTTGCAGTGCTTAGGCGAAGCCCTGTGCCGGTAGCTTCATCGTCGCCGTCATCACGAAAACTGTCCCTCGACACTCAGCTGGATCTAGAGTTCGCGGGACATCACTGAGCTGAACGTGTGCAGATCATGGAGGTGCCGTATCTTCGGTGCTAGGATTGGTCGGATCGTGAAGACGTTCGACTACATCAACCGCGTTGTCAAAACGCTTCCGCTTACGGTCTACGAGGGTACATGGACAACACTCTTCCCCTCTCGTTGCTATGCATCACCTAGATGGATCTTGCGCGTGCGTAGGAAAATTTTGAAATTACTGTGTTCCCCAACATAAATGGTGTTTAAACAAATGTGAAGCAGTACAAGAAATAAATCATATGCAAGATGCAAACAACATCACACTACCAAGTTAAAGGTCTCTGGTCATTAGTGCCATTGCATATTCACAACATTGCATATTCATAGCTTATGATGTGTAAACTAAGGAAAAGGCATTTCAACAAATTAGAAGCAATGAAAGCTAGACACCATATGAAAGATGCAACGAATATCACTCTACGAAGTTAAAACTATCTCGTCATAAGTGCCATTTCAACAAATTAGTAGTACAAGCTAGAAAAGAATGCGAGATGTAACCTATATCACACTCCCAAGTCAAACATGTCTTATGATAAGTGATTGTTGCAGGTTACACAACAGTAGTACTTTGATGTAAGAACATGGTGTGATAGAAAAATATTGCATGTTCTAGAAACAGGAACATGTGTCTTATTCACAAGTATCATGTGTAAAGTAAGCAGATGGAATTCAACAAAATTAGAAGAAATAAAAGCTAGACATCATACATAACATGCAACCACATATAACAGTGCCAAGTTAGAGGGAGCACCTATGATGGTGCACTAGGGGAGACGTGCTCATCATCAACACACCTACGTTGAGTGTCTATGCATGTGTTGTCTTGCAAATCTTCTTGGGGGTGGCGCAGTAGAATCTGTAGAGGCCCTCTATTTGGAAGGAGCACCTATATCCGCTGCCTTGCTACTTTCCATCCGCTTTATTGATTTTGAATTGTCAAGTAAAACCAACAAGAAAAAGCAATTAAATTCACTCTTTAGAACTCATTCATGCATGGTACTGACAATCAGTACATTGATGTAAGGCAAACACATGATACTAGGATGGAATATGTACGAAAAACAGGACGACATGGCATATTCACAACTGTTTGTGTAAACTAAGCAGAAGCCATTTCAACAAATAAGAAGCAATGCAAGCTAGACACCACATGAAAGATGCAACCAATATGACTCTCCCAAGTTAAAAGCATCCCATCATAAATGGCATTTCAACAAATTGGAAGTAGTGCATGCTATAAATCATATGAAAGATGCAACTAATATTACACTGCATATACTAAAGGTGTCTCGTCATATAGATTCATGCGGGATACAGAAAACAATAGTTTTATGTAAGGACATGCTTAATAGAAAGATGTACTATGTACTAAAAACAGGAAGGCATGTCACATTAACAGGTATAATGTATAAACTAAGAAGAATAGCACATGCAATTTAACTAGATTGGAAGAATTACAGTCTAGACACCATATGCAACATGCAACCACATATCACACTGCCAAGTAAGAGAAAGCACCTGCGATGCTGGTGTAGGGGAAATGCGGTCATCATCTACAGAGCTATGTTCACTATCTTCATCTAGCCTTGTTGTTTCTTACGAATCATGTGGGGAAGCTCACACTGCATTCTTCAAAAGAGAATCTTTTCTCAAAGTAACTGACTGGGGTGACTGTATCATCATAAGTGATTGATGAGGGATACACAAGAACATTAGTTTGATGTAAGAACATGGTTAATAGACAAATGTACTAGTGTGTACCAAAAATAGGAAGACATGTCGTATTCAAAGGTATAATGTGTAAGCTAAGCAGATGCCATTTAACCAAATTGGAAGCAATACAAGCTAGACATCCGTCTAGAGTGGTGAGCATGATCGTCGAGGACCTGAGAGCCTGGTGGGAGGCGGGCTGCTTCGCCACCATCGTGGCTTTTTAGTTGGCTTCCAGGTGATGCATGTTTGTGATGGGCTTGACATTGGCTCGACTAGTGCCCTGCCTAGCTATTTGTCTTCTGGTGCTCCCAGGATGGTGGTTCATGTAAAAAATATCTTTCCTTATCTTAATAAAGACCGACTTCGGCCTTTCGAGTACAAGCTAGACACCATATGCAACATGAACCACATATGACACCGTGAAGTTAAAGCAAGCACCTGGGATGGTGGTTCATCGCGAGCGAGGTCATCAACTCCAAAGCTACGTTTACCGTCTCCATCTGCAGACAATGCACCCTTTATAAGGTTGAAACGTGTCTGGCCTAGCCGCGTACCATGTTGGAGCGACTTCTCTCTTTTTTTCTACTTCGGCAGCAGGGTCTGAAATACCCTTGCATAAAAGCACAATAGTGAGAGTATGGGTGAAGTGTGTGCAGAACTAGTGTACTGTAAAAGTATCAGATAGCAGGTGGCTGAAAAATAAATGATAGGAGACATATGATAGCTCTACAACATTGCATGGCAAACAAAATGAGATTCTACTCCGTATGATTTTGTAATATATGAGCACAGGGATGGCTGGGAAATGCAGGTACTCCTCCAACACACCACCACATGTGGTCCTATCAAAATAACAATCGAATGAAAATAAATAGGTTAGTCTATTTTTTTATGAACCGTCCGATCTATAAGGAATGGGCAGATGGCCTTTGTCTACCTCCCATCAGTCACTGTTGACGATCTTTCTTGAACCGCTAGAGACCACCGGCATAGATCCCTGCCTCCGCCGCCCCGCCCTCCCCTCGACCTCACACCACCGTCGTGCTTGGCAGCGCCCCCAGGCCATCCCTTTAATCCCCCCCGACCTCCAGATCAGGCACCAGCAGCTCTAGGCCCCACACACCCCTAAGATAAATACTGAGGCGCTGCTTCCCCGGTGTAATAGGCGGACTAGCACCTGTTACGCCGTGGAATGCTTCTGTTAATTGGGAATCAACCACCAGGAATTGAAATCCAGGGGGGCGACGAACCTCTAGCTAAGGTGAAATAGTATATGCAGAGAAACCTTGTGCATCGCGAGTTACTAAGAACATCTAGTATCAAGAAGAAGCGGTTAACTAGTGTCTTCTGTGGGATGAATACCATGCAAGCAGACACATAAGATTTGCACGAATAAGGGAAGAGGACTACCATTTCCGGTTGCCAGTGTTGTGTCCTTCATATGTCGCGACGATGTACTTCTTTTTGCTGGGGAACCGATGTTTTGTAGGAGGCTGCAGCCTTGGACGAACCCATGGCCAAATTGTTGATTGTGTTGCCATGGCCGTATGTTGGCGGAGGGGAAGCAGATCCGAGGCGGCAAAGAACGGCATAGAAGGAACAACTCTGGTGCGGTGGACAGTGGCGAAGTTGGAGTGGAAGTAGTGAGGCGCAGGACGGTGTGGTTGAACTGGCTCGGGTACGGACAGGTCGGCTTCGGCTCCAACTACTAGCCATGGAGGGCATTGCGGTTGAGGTTGCAGTGGGCGACGACGTCGAGGTATCGGCTCCGGCGTTATTGAGGAGGGCGGTGATTGATGGGTGGGATGGGGTGGTGGACGGAGGACGCCGTGGTTTCGCGGCTCGTGGAGAGGTAGTTTTGGCACCCACGGAGTACGAATGATGAATCGGACGGGGGAGAGCTAAGGGAAAACCATGTTTTGGTCTGGGACGCGCTTGTTTTGGCTTTTTTGAACGGATGGGACGCTCTTGTTTAAAATTTGAGGAAAGTACAAACTTTTCCCCCCTCTTAAATTGTGGACCTACCGCGGGTCGGGGGTAGGATGGTAATCCCAGGTGTCCCAAATAGTGGGCGGGAGCGATTTCGGCTGCGCGCATGTGTGCTTAGGCGACCATTGTGTATGAATGTTTTTCGGAGGCGGTTGCATGGCGTCTAGCAGAAGCTACAAACCTACCCCGGTTTAGACCTTAGGACGTCGTACCGGTAGGTTTCACGGGTCGGAGTTAGAAAAGTAATTTCCTTCTACCAAACATTGGCCTCATGCGGTTTCGGGAGAGTAGAGGCTCTTTTGGCGCTTCATTCAAAATTTTGAAATAGAAGCATTCACATTTAGAGTAATCTTGAACTTTGAGGATTGACCTAAATAGGCAACGTTAAATTTGACCTTGTATTTTTGAAAACCTCATTAAATTATCCGCTTCTTTTTGAAATTTTGACACTTGAAAATCCTATAACTACGATTATTTTGGAATGGAGGAGCTAAATTTGAATCTATTTTGTACATGACTATATATGCTATTATGTACAAAAGCAAAGCAAAGATTGGTGCCCCATAATTTAGGTATGATTTACAAATTCCATGATATCGAATTCAAATAATTGAATGGACTTCATGTTGAATTCGAATTTTTTAAACCACCTTAAGTTGAATTCAGATGTATGCTTGTTCATAGCTAGCTATTTATAATGTTCATTGTGTAACTTCCGTATGTATAATGTGCTTTACACACACAACATGAACTATGCTCACATTTATATTCAATTGCTAAAGTGATGCATTGTATTGAGTTCAAAATACTAACTATCTGGATCAATTATGTCAAAAAATAACATAGACATGCTCCAACTCGATAGAATCTAGATGTCTGATGGATCAATGATTGTTCCTTACGCGAATTGCAAATACCATGATCCCATCCTAATATTTGGATACATTTTATATCTTTAATCAATGTGTACATCAGTGTTTTACATGTAGTTTCACTCTCCATCGGTGGTCTCTCACACATGCTCACACACTCTCTCCCGAGGCGTCTTTCTCGCAGACATGCTCTCGATATAACCCTCCCTCCCTCTCCTAACCATTTGCGATTGTTTTCACTAACCTTTATCACAAGCACTCTTCCCCTCACAAGCATACACACACAATCCCCATCGACCCATTTATATATATAGACCTGCCTAAGTGTCTCCTGTACGCACATTATCTTTAGGCCTGTCTCTCACGCATTGTCTCACATCTCTTGTCCTAATCGACGAGTATGATTCTAGCAGAGCATTATGTAGGATGCCCCTTAAAGTTAGGTTGGATGAATAGTAATATCAGAGATAAGGGGTTACTTTAGTCCAAGCACCAAGGGTTACAAATCCTAGCCGACTTTGTCAGTGGACACAGAGTCCTTCACGATTCTGCTATCTTTGTCTTGTACGACTAGTCATCCATGGGTCTCCCTAAATGCATCACGGGCCGACCAATGTGGCGCAGGACGGAACCGAACCAAGGGCCTCACCTCGGCCCAACGAACCTCATGCGGTGACACACCCTCTGCCCTCAGGTCTCGTTATCTTCTCACGCCCACACATACCAACACAGACACCACACAAAAAAATTCTCCTTGTGCCTCTATCCCCTACCCCCTTGCATATACACACTCAAGGGAATCTCTTGACATGACATCATATTCGTCTCTCTCTAGACCTCTCTCATTTGTCGTGCTATATCTCCCACGCCCCTCCCCCCGCCGGCCCCTCTATCCATGCCTCTCTCGAATGCGTAATACACACACATACCTCTCTAGGCCCTGCCAAATACATCAACTACACATTCACACATGTTACATCACGTACCCCATTGATCTGAAAAGCCCTCTCTTCACATTTATTTCACATACAACATTTCTTTTGAATAAAGTGTGGCCAAAAAATTATTTTAGAATTTGTACATATATACAACATTACAAAGTTATATGGAGGAGTATGAACGTTAATTTGCATTGCATGGTGCCCACAATGATATTTATTCCGCACTGTGAGTTCTTATATTTTTATACTATATATAAAGTTAGTCATAATAAAGAGAAACGAAGAGCATCTCTCTCTCCATCGCATACACCCCCTCTATGCCTCTTTCACGTACGCACACAAACTATCTCCAGGTCCTCTAAAAGTACGCCCCAAGCACATTCATGCATGTTTCATCTTTCTCTTGCGATATATACAATGACGATAATTGTATTTGAAGCGAAAGCACGATACGTACATTGGACTTCAGAATCCACTCATTACAGTCACCATTTATATTTTGTGGTTATTATACAGTCATGGGCTCACTGTATAGCTCTGTATTTGCTCAAGGCACAGCTAGTTGACCAGTTAAATGCTCCACGTGACACCTCTAGTGTTGCATCACATTATCTCACTACCATTGGGCCCACCTGTCGGCTTGTATATACTCTACACTCTTATAAAAAACAGAGTTGGTGATGATGGTGTGCCTGCCATCCTGAAATATAGGTCGTCCGATTTATATCTGACGGATAGGAAGGAAACTATGGCAATTTTGCAAAAAGGTACCCACACACCTCTCCACTTTTGCAAATAAGGTCTTCCCTTGTTCATCCTTTTCTCTCACAAGATAAACTAGTCGTACAAATGCATCTTGATGTTACGTGCAACGCACGGGCATCTTGCTAGTAAGAATGAATACAAACGACAAAAAAATATTGGACAGTGGTTCGAAGTCATGACCGCGGGCACAACAGACAAGGTAGCCTTGTATTGGTATGCTGAGCTGTCTGTTTTAACACACAAGAGCTGGTGTGGTGATTATACACACACGCACACATGCACACGAACTGCATGCACGCAACACTCACACGAACGCATGCAGCCACGCACGCATGCAACACTCACACGTACACACGTAGCCACACACACACGCAACACTCACACGCACACACGCACGCATGCATGCACACACCACACGACCAACACACACTCTCATGCTCAAGTTCTCAACCTACACGTGCATGCGCACACATCAGGCCCTAACAGACACATACACAACCAGGTGGTTCCCGCGCACGGGTTGGAGTCTTGTCATGCCTGCGTAAATTTGTGTTTATCTGGCCTTTTCCCTATGAGAACTAACAGGTGGGACCCACAAGGAACATGGCCAATTTAACTAGTCAACATGCTGCCACACAAACTATTTGGCCGGTTAACAGAATGCAATCTGATGCTGAATGGTGAGCAAGTGACCGTATAATCACCGCAAAACGTATAAAGTGACCGTAATGAGCGTATTCTGAAGTCCGATGACCATATTACGTTTTTCTCTGTGTATGCCCTCCAAAACTACATCTCTACACATTCTCGCATGTTACATCTAACAACTATGCAATATAGCACTACTACTACACTCTAACACAATAAATCATATGTGTTTTTAGTTTTACTAGATATCATATTGTTACTTAATTATTCAGTTTGCATACATTAAAATTGCCTTTGAAATGTATGGCCAGTATCATCTACCGCGCGGGAAAAATCCCGCCCTTTCATGCTTAATCGGGTTTGTATCGATGGATCGTGCGAAACAGCAAAACTATAGTAGTACTGTAGTACTATATACAATGCAAGTAATAGTTCACTGGGACGCCGTGTTGTGTCCTCCTCCGTCGTAAGAGTGGGGAGCTCGCTTTCATAATTGTTCAAGTCCCTTTCGCCGACATGTGGGACATCAAGCTACCGGGTCCACGTGCCATACCGAAATACAGTGCAGAGCAGCAGGGGTGAAGCACCCCAGTCCTGGCGTCGACGTAGTAATGAGCAATGAGGCGTAAAATCACAAAGCTACACCTTTCCCGTAGTTAAGTTGGAGGGACGAAGTAATAATGCTAAAAAAGAAGTTGGAGGGACGAAGCAACCGCCATTCCACTCGTTGCTGAATCCGCTTCTCCCTCATCTTTTAACCACGTGTTGCTTCTGTCATTGTTCCGCCTCATGTGGGACGCGGATCGGCTTGGAAAAGCACTGAGACGTGGGACCGCATGTTAGCAAACCGCGAGGCCAACATCCTCCAAAAATAAGAAACCTCCTTCGCAATCCACGCGGCAAAAAATCACCTCCTTTTTACTAATCTTGATTCTATAATTTTTTAGATCAATATAATTGAGATTTGTATAGATAGCACACATGAGCAAAACCAAGTGGTACGGTTAAGGGCATCTACAATGTGTAGCCAAATGTGAAAATAGCTTTTGGCATCAATGGGAACCATTGTGGACGGTGCTGCCAAAGCCAAAAATATGGAACTGAAGCTCCCTGATTGATTGATTGAAGGAATAAAAAAATGCAACGTCTCTCCTCTTTCTCCCGTGCTTGGATGCATGTACAGTATAGAGCACAGAGTCTACTCCCCCGTCCCTTCTATCACAAATCACAAAGCAGTGAGGCATCAAATCACAAAGCACGGAGGAAGCAACCATTATTTCACTCTTTGCTGACTCCGCTTCTCCATCGTCTTCTTCGAGAAACCACCTCACCGCACTAAGCTGGACGGACGACACTATTGTGTACTAGTAGTACTAGTACATTTACACGTCCTTTGGTTCAACGGACTTCCTGGATGCAAATAAGGCGGTTGTCTCGGCTTGCAGGCAACACTTGCAAACGACTTACCATGGTCTCCCTCAATGGTCTTCTCCGTCGAAGGCACTTCGCCAAACCACAACGTTCGAGATATCATCGACGTCACCGCAATGGGGAAGGAAGTCAAATAGTTACTACCTCCATTTTTTTTGTACAAGGCCAGTATATCAAAATTACAATTTGCAAAAGGCCACTAACACTAATCGAGGCAAATTGATGGGGTTTGCCTCGTACAAGCAACCAAGGACATTAATATACCCTTGCATGCATGCGGAAGTGAGAAGGTTGGTTTGCATGGCGCTGCATTAATCAAGCGATGAGGAGTGAGATGGTTAGCTCTTTGGGCTTTGGAGAAAAAATATGCATTAATTGACACGTCAAACGAGGATTTGTATCGATTAATCCCGCGAAGGAAAACTCCGCCTTTCTTTTTTAACACTAGTACTCCTAGTATGTATGTACTTGTATCCTGTTTGGGTCTAGGCCTTGCATTGCCATACTTCGCCACAAATTTTTGCCAAGCTTGCCTAAAGTTTTCAAAATGAAAAGGAGGTACACTTGCACATGGCTGTCGCAGTCGCACCGCACCCTCACACAGTCCCTCCTGCACGCCACGGTCGCATCGCACCCTCACACAGTCTCTCTTGCATGCCGCAAACCCAACCAAGGGAACACACCCTCACTAACACGTGCTACCGCATGTGAGCAAACCAAACTTAGCCATCCTACCGCTGACACATAATTTTTTTTCATACAATATGTTTATCCAACCGCATGTTGGGGAGGATCCGTACGGCCCGTGCGGTGGTGTGTTGGGGAAGAAGAAGAGGTGAGGAAGAAGGGTTAGGAGACGTAGGATATTCATCCAACTGCCTGAAATGGTAGACTGACCCAAATGATGAAAGTCAGGTGACTTGCATAACAATATATGTTTTTACACATCAAAAGATCCCTAAAAACAACAACATAAAGAAAAACACGCATTCCTAGGTAAATACAATAAATATGAAGAAAGAGATAGAGATGAGATGGAAAAAGTACTAATACAATAGCCAACCTTATATTTTTTTGCAGGAAATAGCCAACCTTATAGCCCACACTATTGTATGAGTGCATATAGATGATGGCTATAGATGACATGGCAGTTCCTTATAGCCATCGGCTGGCTATATTATTAACCATGCTCTAATGCGTTTTTCAAAACCGCCTTTGACTATTGACAAGATTAATAGTACATGAGATGTATAATGTGAAAATTATATCATTGGAAGCTCCTTTCACATATGAATTTGACCGTATGCTTTGTGTAAGTTGCATGCCATATATTATTACTCTAACATTTGGTCAAAGTTAGCCTCGGAAAACGCATTAGGCCATGTATAGTAGATGGAAGGAGGGAGTAGTACTGGAAGTGGATCCTCTGACATAGGTATCCCTGCCTTGCCCTCCGTTTCGGTCACTTACTGGCGGACCCCATGCTTGCTAGGCCCCGCATGTCAGTTACTCAATGGGTTCGGCCACGTTAGGGGATCCTCATCCGTAGTATACTCCCTCTGTTTTTATTTACTCTGCATAAAAAGGACGGAGTGGTGGTATAAATGACATGGGCGGGGGAGGGGGAGGGACATCGGTTTGCTCTCAACCGCGGTCCCACAAGCGAGTGAAAACGCAAGACTAAGCGTGTTCCATTCAGTGAGCGACATGGAGGGTCCAGCATGCTGGGGTGCAACACAAACGTGACAAGAGCGATGTACAGTCAAAACTGATTGACCGGTCGTCACTAGAACCACTATTCACACCAGAACCTTCGCTGCTCGGCCTACGCCAGCCACTGCCCCAAAACCACACCTCCTCTCTAGCCCATTCCCCACCCTTCGTTCCTCTAGCCCGCATCAAGCCCCTAGTTTGCCGGAAAGCCATGGTATGCCACAAGATCACGTACTACAAGATGTTGACGCCGCCGCGCAGAAATCGTGGCGGCGGTCAGCGCCATAGACCTCCGTTCCCAAGCTCGCTTTGCGGCGGGCCAATCCCCGAGTTCTCTAGAGCCAAGCTATGAGGAGGAGGAAGCCGATCCAATGTTCATGGCAGAGATCGTGGCACAGAAGGCCCCTGATGGGTATGAGACGACGGACATCGACTTTGTGTTGGCGTCTGGGTCCCCCAAGGTGCAGGCGGACCAGCGGTTCAACCTGGCAATACTAAAGAAGGACCGGGAGGCAGAGGCTCAACTTGACGCGGAGCGCGCGCATGCCACTGCCATCGAGGCTCTCCTGCACACGAAACCGGATGTCTTGGATGTGAACTGGGCGGCGGAGGCTCAACTTGACATGGAGCGCGTGGATGCCGCTGCCATCGAGGCCCTCGTGCAGGCGGAACCGGACATCCTGGACTTGAACCAGGCAGCAGAGGCTCAACTGGACGCGGAGCGCGCGGATGCCGCTGCCATCAAGGCCGTCCTGCAGGCGGAACCGGACATCCTGGACTTGAACCGGGCGGCGGAGGCTCAACTAGACACTAAGCACGCAGATGTCGCTGCCATCAAGGCCCTCCTGCAGGCAGAACCGGATGTCATGGACTTGAACCGTGCGGTGCACTTGTCCATACAGAGCGCCCGCACGCTCCGCGTGAACGAGTAGCTGGAGGCCGAGGACAACCACGGTGCGGAGACACACGTCGGCAGCTACGGCTGGTTCGCGCCGGCAGCCAAAGACGACGAGGTTGTCTTGTTCTGCGAGCAGTGATAGTTTAGCTAGGCTCTTGCATGAGATCTCACTCCCCTTACTTTTTCACATCTCTCTCCTCCACATAGGCAAAAGCGCCATGTAAGTTAGCTCTTAGAATGGCTATTAGGTTGGCTCTAAGCATTTAATATTTGCATGAGCAAGGTACCTGATTGCAAGAGAGTTGCATGCATACTATTTTTTCTTGATCTATGTGTTATAGTCGGACTGTAGAATAAGAGCCCGCTTCACTCTTTCTCCTCTCTTCTCACTCCTCCAAGTAGGATTTTAATGACATGACAAGTCTTATAGCCTGCTGACTAGGCTTTATCAGACTTTCTCTTAGGCCCTATATAAATGGAAGGAGGGAGTACTTTGAGCACTACATACTCTACTATAGATGTTGTGAGTACTCCACTAGTACTATTGGATAGGGAGCTTAAAAAAGTTACTATTGGACTAGCTATATGTGGCGAAATCCTAGTAGGAAGAGCATGCGCGAGAACGAGCACATCCATGTGGTTGAAAACAAATTGGAAACCATCTCTGTTTGAATACAAATCTAGGAGTACGTACGAATCTAACAATATTGATTGGGCGTTGTTGAATGTTGATAGTTTTTTCTGTAAGTTTGATCAAAGTAGAGATACTTTGACTACACATAAAACTTATACGTATGTAAACTAGAAAGGATCAGAGGGAGTATATTGTACATTCAAAAGCGAAACGAACATTGAATACCCTTTATATATGATTTGCGGATGCTATGATCACCGTTTCAAATTTTGAATCCGCCTTAGGTATCACACATGCACCCACTCGTTTTCTCTCGATTTCATCTCGAGGTCCGGAGATCGATTGAAAGAGGACTAGGGTGGGTACAATATGTTCATTTTGCTTATGAACGTATAATATACTGCCTCTGATCCCCAAAGACCCCCCCCCCCCCCCCGGCAGGTCATTTCTATCATAGAAACAAACCAAACCTTTATCTCCTTGCACGACACGCAATTGATCTCTCACAACATTAATCGATCTCTTCAATATGTGCCGGGGCATGAACCGAATGGGATGTCAAAACTAAGATGGGAAGCGACACGTAGTGGAGGCAAAGTGAAACTTTAAACGAACCGTTTGTTTGTATGCATGTTGGACAAATTACAACATTGGAAATACAAGCATGGTCTAGGCCCACATGCGAATGATACTCGACGGAATGTTCAGATGAGGCATGCGGGAGGATGGACTCGACCGGAGGGAGGCATGATCAATGGAGAAGAGGATTGGAGAGGAATGAGAAATAAGCAACGCCACATGATTATACTTGAACGGCTCAAATAAACAATAAGTTGTCTCGTTTTCCCTTCCGTCTTGGTCACGGAGTAAGATGCTCCCTCCGTTTTTATTTACTCTGCATATTAGGTTTGACTGAAGTCAAACTTCATAAAATTTGACCAAATTTATAGAAAACTAGAAAGATGCTCGTGCCTTGCACGGAACATCTAGATCTTGTGGGACACAAGGATGAACGAGGGAAGGCCTTATCTGCAAATGTGGAGAGGAGTGCGGGTAAGTTTTCATAGTTTCCTTCCTATCCATTGGATAGAGATCAGACGGCCTATATTGCAGGATGGCAGGCACACCATCATCAACAACTCTGCTTTTTATCTACACTAGCAAGATGCATGTGCGTTGCACGGAACATCAAGATGCATTTGTATGAGTAGTTTATCTTGTGGGAGAAAAGGATGAATGAGGGAAGGCCTTCTTTGCAAATGTGGAGAGGGGTGTGGGTATCTTTTAGCAAAATTTCCATAGTTTCCTTCCTGTCCGTCAGATATAAATCGGACGGACTCTTATAAAAAACAGAGTTGGTGATGATGGTGTGCCTGCCATCCTGGAATATAGGCCGTCCGATTTATATCTGACGGATAGGAAGGAAATTATAGCAATTTTGCAAAAAGGTACCCACACACCTCTCCACATTTGCAAATAAGGCCTTCCCTCGTTCATCCTTTTCTCTCACAAGATAAACTGGTCATTCAAATGCATCTTGATGTTACGTGCAACGCACAAGCATCTTGCTAGTAAGAGTAGAAATATGAATATTTACAATACCAAATATATATGATGTGAAAGTATATCCAATAATGAATCTAATGGTATTGATTTTTTTATTGTATATGTTATTATTTCTGTCTATAAACTTTGTCAAAGTTTACAAAGTTTGACTTTGAGCAAAGCTAAAATCCGGAGTAAATAAAACAGAGGGAGTATGCAGGGACTAGTATGGTTACTACTGCCGGAACATGGTAAGTTGGACCCCTAAATGTGGGCATGGACCGGGCACACCTCAATTATTCTTTCAAACAGTCAAACACCTACATTTAGCACACCATACGGCTACTTAATCAAGTGTTACGCTTCACTACTTGAAAAGGAAAAGGTGGTACCATACCCAAAACCACCACACTTGGGCTAGGGTAACAACTTGGTACTGTACCACATTTGAACCAGGGCACAAAAACCACCTGTTCTGTGCCTAATGCGCAACGCGGAGCACTGACGCTTGAATATGGCCGGGAAAGCAGGGAAACCGACATGTGGGGCACACCTATCGGGACGACGTGGCGCAGACTAGTCCAATGGAGGAGCTGGCCCACGACCTCCTCGCCACCGGCAACCGTTCATGTGGGTCGTGGAGGGCAGCAACGTGGCACAACTCCAGCACCTCCTCTAGACAGGGCGACCGCGGTGAGTGACACGCTCATCGTCGCTGGACACGGTCAGTTTCAGTGTGCCGAGGGTGGCGTTAGTCCTATGGCACGACCAGCAGATCAACACCTGGCTCATCGAGGATGCACGGGGCGCCAAAGTGTGCGCGCGCCGCGGCGTGTCCGCGGAGTGGTGTAGCATGGCCAACTGCATCCCCAGGACCTGAGACCATGCCAGGTTGTCTTGCTTTTTCAATGACATGTGGGGTCGCATGTGAGCAAAGGGCATCTCCAACGTTGCCACGACCGCAGCTGACTACCCTGGCACACCAAAAACTCTCGTCCCTCGCGCCGTCGCGCGGTGCGTTCCCAGCCGGCGCCAACTACCCGCATTCATGTCGTCCGTCCATATGCTATTGTTTGGAGGCTTGGTGCCCGAGGAACCAACTCCGGCGACTTAGTGATGCGCCCAGACGCTTTGGCATCACCGGAATGCGCTACTTAAAGCGGCAATGCCCAGCTAACCTACACACCATAGTGCATCGTCCTGCTACCTGGCACCACATCCGCCATGACCGCGAGCGCGAACGCTCTGCGGGAGAGCTTGTCTTCAAGGATGAAGCTCAAGGTCACCGCCCTTGCTCAAATCACCGCTTGCGACGCAATGGTGGCGTAGCCAGACGCGGACAAGACCGCACAAGCGGTGGCCACGCTGGCGGCCGACGACGGGAGCACCGTCAGCCACGCGTCCTACATCCCGTCGTCCAACGTCCGGCACCGCCAAGGTCGGGGACTCCTCCGAGGATGAGTAGGGCATGGGAGGCGACATGGCATGGTGTGCCAACTGGCAGGTCCATCTCCCGTGTTCTACCCTTCCTCGCCGGAGACCGCACCTTCATCTTGATCCCCGCCCCTGTACATGGAGATCACAGATGGAGGACGTCGGTCGCCGTCGTAGAATAGGTTTAGGGCCGGGTTTCTTTTATTTTTCTGTCCTATAAAAGTTCAAAATGTAACGAAAATATGTCGTGTTTGCATTAATCTCGGCCGGTGTATATGAACTTTCACAATAATATAGTATATTGTAGGAGTACTAACAAGATGCCCGTGCGTTGCAAAGAACATCAAGATCTTGTGGGAGAAAAGGATGAATGAGGGAAGGCCTTATCTGCAAATGCGGAGAGGAGTGCGGGTAAATTGTCATAGTTTCATTCCTATCCGTTAGATGTAGATCGGACGGCCTATATTGCAGGATGGCAGGCACACCATCATCACCAACTCTACTTTTTATTGTACCGAGACAAAGCTAACATGCGAAGTAAATAAACGCATAGGGTCTACATACACAATTTATCTTAGGCACTCCAATAGTACGTCCACTACACATTCACGCATTTCACATCTTTGTACATCTACGGGAACCTACGAAAGGGTTAACATAAATTGCCTCTCTCTCTCCTCCCTAATTTTCATGGTGGTGGCCCCCTCCCCCCAATCTACAATCAACAGCTCACACGTTTCACATTACGTTAATTATGTTACTGTGATTACATAGGTGTAGCATTACTCGTCCTAACTAAGCCAACCTCCCAGCATATCACGCGGGAAAAGACCCGGCTGCGCCATTTTAGTCGGGATTACCGAATTACTAGTACTAGTATCGATGGATCGCGCAAAGCACCAATTTTTTTTGAGCGGGCGAAGCACCTAGTTTAAAAGGAAAAAAGGCGGTACACTCACAGCACCCCTGTCGCGGTCGCATTGCACCCCACACACGTTTGGTCCTGCACACGGCTCACGCAAATGGAACGCGCTTCGTCTTGCCTCTTCACTGACACGTGGGACTGTACTTGGAGAAGCCAACCATGCGCGAAACTCCCCCCCCCCCCCCCGCCCCCCCCCCCCCCCCAAAAAAAAATGGCCCCCAAAACCCAAATTCAACCACCCTTCGGCCAACTAGCCAATAATATTCCCCAAACCCCCTCCCCCCGTCCCCCTCCACTCCATTCGCTCCGCCAAAGCCGCCCTGCCTGTCGCGCCAACACATCGGCGCCGCGGTTCGTCGAGGGGATGCACGGCGATCCTCTTGCTCCCACAGTATGCTCTCGTAGACTACCGTCCTCTAGCAGGGCCGCCACCGCTGGCGACGTTCTTGTGAAGGCGCAAGGCGGTCAGCGCCACCACCGCTGGCGATGTTCGTGTGGAGACGCACGGCGGCCAGCTTCTCCCATGGTATGCGCATTCTAGACTGAGGCCCCGCGCATGTCGGTGTAGCGTTGAATGTTAGCTGATAGACGATGTTAATCTCACTGTTTGCCAAAGTAGTTTATAGTCAATATGCTTTGCTTAAGAAGCTTCCTTGCCCTATTCTGCACTCAATCTGCTTAGCTGAGATGGCATGCCAAGCTCGATTAGTTGCTAAAATATCCTGCCATATATTTATTATGACGTAGATTGCCATGGTCTGGTAGCCAATCTCTTAGGTGAAATAGCTCTACACCGTTTTATACTCGATCTTTGTTGCTGCGATGGCCTTCGATAGTTTGATGGCTGTGTGCTTGGCCTCATTGACTGCTGAAACAGCCTGCCATAATTTAGCACTCAAATATGTTTGTTGAATTAACTTTAAATATATTTCGTTACTTGATCTGCTCGTCCAAATATCTTGCCATAGCTTTAGACATCGACCTAGGTATTTTTTTCTGGACTTCATAAAAAAGCATATACGTTTTTCCTGTAATATCTAGTAGAAGAACTAATTTGTATGTCTAACAGATGGACAGGACTTGGATAACTTCTGCTCGAAGATTCTCAACTGCATATCTCGAGGGGGTTGAAAACTTCGTGGACTTTATCAAAGCTGAGTACGATGGTCCGAAATCAGATGTGCTCTGCCCGTGTAGCAGTTGTATGAATTCAGTTACAAGACCCCAGTCAATTGTGCAAAATCATCTACACTTGTATGGGATGTCGGCCACATATACTAGGTGGGTTCATCATGGTGAAGCTGTGAACATCAATGTTACTAACTACGTGGAAGCAGCAGATCACCATCTTGATCTGCCTGATGCTCAGGTCGAAGAGGAGGAGGAGGTGGTGGTGGCGGAGCCAGTGAGTTTGACCAACATTGAAATAATGCTACGAAGTGCTCATGCATTTCGTGAACTTTCACCTACAGAAGAAAAATGGTGGGCCCGCATGTTGGAACAATATGCAACATGGCTGTCACCCCAGGAAATAAGCTCTCAATATTCTCAGCTATGGTCACCTTTCTTCAGGTGAAGACATCTGAGCGGATGACCAACAAATCATTCAATGCGATGTTGGCTGCTTTCCGCAAAGCTTTTCCCAGATGTGTCTGAGCTGCCACACACCTACAGTAAAATGAAAAATTTCCTTCGTGCAGTTGGAATTGGATATGATATGATCCATGTTTGTAATAATAATTGTGTTCTGTTCCAGAAGGATTATGCCAACTTAAGTGAATACCCAAAATGCAAATCATCAAGATGGAAAGATGGCGATGTTGTGAAGAGGATTCCTCATAATGTTCTGAGACATTTTCCAATTATACCAAGATTGCAGAGGTTGTTTCATGATGCTGAAACAAGAGAGGGTGTATTGTGGCATTCTAGGAACCAGGAGCACAGAGATCAGAATGTAATGAGCCATCCATCTCATTATAGTGAGTGGAAAAGCTTCAATCAAAAACACAAAAAGTTTGCTGATAACCCTAGAAACATTAGACTTGGCTTAGCTTCAGATGGATTTAACCCATTTGGACACCAGAGCGCCACATATAGCATGTGGCCAGTGCTTGTTATCCCTCACAACATGCCTCCAAATGCCTACACCAAAGAATCAAACGACATGATGGCCTTGCTCATCCTAGGTCCAAAAAGTCCTGCAAAGTATTCTGATTTATTCATGGAGCCTCTTGTGGAGGAACTTCAACAGCTATGGAGGGGTGTTCTCACTCGAGACCTATATAGCAGCCCACCAGCTGATTTCTTTTTGCGTGCTGTTATAATTTGGTGCATCCATGATCTGGCTTTGGGCACTATGTCAGGGCGAACGACACGTGGTTACAATGCATGTGTTCGCTGTGACAGGAATCCGCTGTCATACGCAATACTTAGCAAGATCTCTTACATTGGACACTGTCGTTTCCTTGCCAAGGACAAGACGCGTCTTACAAATTACCGAAGACATGTGTTCAATGCAAAGCATGAAAACCGTGATGCGCCAAAGAGGCTCACCGCCGATGATTTGCAAGTGGAATTAGAGAAGGTCAGGCATATTACACCAGGAAACCATCATGGTAATGGTAGCGGGAAAAGGAAGCGTGGCAAGGCAGAAGAGAGATTATTGTTTACCCCAGGTCCACTTTGTGGGACTTAGAGTATTGGAAATATTTGGATCTGCGGCATAATCTTGATGTGATGCCCGTCGAGAAAAATATATGTGATAGCATTATTGGCACACTTCTTAATATTGAAGGAAAGACGAAAGATACCTTGAAATCTAGGATTGATTTGACACACCTAGGTATCAGACAGGATTTGCAGGTGCAAGATGAAGGTAAACCACGGGATATGGCACCAGCGGTGTACATCTTGGACAAGGTAAAAAGAAAAGAATTCCGTGAGGTCCTGTCACGTGTGAGATTCCCACATGGATTCGCTTCCAACCCTGAAAGGAGAGTCAGTGCAGATGGAAACAAGGTACAAGGGTTGAAAACTCATGACTGCCACGTCCTACTTCAAAGGGTTTTACCTGTTATCCTTAGAGGATTGGGCCGCCCTGACTTATACAGAGCAGTTGCAGAGTTGGGATAATTCTTCAGGGAACTCTGCAGTAGAAATATCAGGGTAGATGCTTTGGAGCATCTTAGAGACAAGATACCAACTATCCTATGCGACCTTGAGAAGATACATCCTCTAGCCTTCTTTGATGTGATGGTGCATTTGGCTGTTCATCTACCTGATGAGGCACTACTTAGATGTCTAGTACAGTATGGCTAGATGTACCCTATTGAAAGGCGGCTAGGCACTTTCAAGGCCTATGTTAGGAATAGAGCTAGACCCGAGGGTTCCATTGCAGAGGCCTACATTGCTACAGAAGCGTTCACATTCTGCTCAAAAGACATTGAAACAGCTGATCAGCTTAGCAAAGAGCTGGGTGAAGACAATCCCGGGCTCAATGTTTTCAATTATTCTATTTGAGTTACAAGGAAGAGTCGACAAGAGGAAAAACCTAAAGATTTGGACAAAATGGTTTGGTATGTGTTGAATAACTATCCTGAGATACTACCTTATATCAAGTAAGTGCTAAGTATTGTAGCTTATACATCGTAATCTACTAAACTTGCAACACATTCTTATATATTTAGATGTTTGACACGATCACTATGTTGTGCAGCATCTACAAAAAGGAGTTACTACGGCAAAATCCAAGAAACATTGACAAACTGGTTATGGCAGGATTTGCGAAATGGTTCAAGAGCCATGTAAGCTTTTGAATTGCACTGTCATTTTTTTAATATATTGAGTACATAAGATGATCATCTTGTATATTTTCTAACCATAGGTTAAGAAGATGCGGGAGGATGGGCAGGCAGTTGATGATTCCCTTTACGCACTAGCAATGGGTCCTGATACTCGGGTAAGACATTATGAATCTTGCTTTGTTGGAGATGTGCGCTACAACACCCTTGCACGCGATGAAGGCAGGAAGACACAACACAGTGCCATCATGAGCACGGATACGTACGACAGAGAGACAACTAAAATGTATGCTAACATAACAGACATTGTTCAGTTGCAGTATATCTCCAGTTTCGAGGATCGTCAGTGTGTGGTTATGTTGTGTAGTCGTTGGTATAACCTGTTTTCCAGGATCGCAAAACCCAGAGCTAATGATTATTTCAAATCCATCAATGTCAAGGCAGCATACCATACCAACGAGCCTTTATTTTGGCAAATCAAGCAACACAGATATTTTTCTTGGAAGACACATTTGCACGTAGCGATGACTGGAGAGTATTGCAAAGGTTTGAATAGAGAAATTCGATTAATGAAGTTGCACAAAAAGATGATGCTTACACTGCTCATGATGTAAAATATTCCACAGATGTTCCTAATATCTTTGAGAACCATCACATCAATGACGCTAGTGAAAAGATTGCCTGTCGTGCTATGGACATACAAGAGTTGATCAAGAAGAAGCCAACATTCAAGGACATTGAGGATGAAGAAGAAGATAACACTCTGGGAATTGCGATTCAGACTGATACACATGGCGAAGATGTTGACGCTGCTATTGCAGATGATGACGAGATTGCTTTTGTCGTATTTGCCTATCAGAAGACGTTTTTATCTACTATGTGAAATTGTGTTTGCTATGAGAACTGAAACCTGATGAACGTGTTGTTTAGTATTTTGCTGTGAGAACATCACTTGTTATGTATGTTCATTTGTGTTTGGTGATTGTATGAAAACTAAAAAATGATGACATTGTTGTTTAGTTGTACTCATATTTGGCTGTGAAACTTGAATTTGATGACATAGTTTGTGGTTGGAGTGCAATTTGCTCGACGTCTTCGAATGGCAACAAAGCTGACCCGACAGGGCCTGTGCTAATTTATTTATTTATTACCAAAAGGGCCTCTGTTGTTTATTTATTTATTAGCAAAAGGGGATACCCCCGGTTTCCATTAATAGAAATCATTAGATGTTCACAACACTACGCCCAGCCTGCTACACAGGTTTCATTCATTACTAGTTTCAGGGAAGTGCTCATGTCATAGCCACTGAATACATCACGAGTGCTACATACACTGCAAATAAAGAGACAATTATCCTACAGAGCACATTGATTTTTCCCATTATATTCACAAGCTCTTTCATCTCCTCATTGTTGTCAAGGTCGTTCAGTAGCTGTTGCTTGGCCATGATCAGAGGAACTACATCTTTAACCTTCTGCTCTGCATCTTCCTCTTCTGTCGTTCCTTCAGTTATCTGTCCAACACCCCAACCTGCTGGTATTGGGATTCCTCGGCTAACCAAATAATCGGCATAGTTACATTCCCCCACATCAACAACTTCCCAGAAATACAAATCACACGAATCTGCCCTTTTCTGCACGAATCAAATTGGAAGATCATCAACCAAACTATTAAATCAGCAACTGAAAGTAGCAGAACAACACTTAAACATATTATTACCCCATGATTCGCGCATTTGTAGAAGACTCTGCCGGGGTTGAGGATTGTGGTTGAGACGCGACGGATGACTCTGCGTGCTTTGCAGCAGTGGCACCACACCAACGGCAGCGGGTTGCGACGAGCAACCAGCTGTGGTGCATGTGCCAACGGGGGTGTGATGAGACCCACAGGCGATGGTACGGGTGGCGACTTGGCACATATCTAGTTGTTTCCTGCTGAAGAGCAGGTGGACGAGCAACCAGTGGACATGGTTGTTGCGGCCAGAGCTTCTGATGCTAGGTAGAGTAAGTAGAGAAGAGGAGAAGCGAATGTTGGATATGTCAGTTTCATTACTTGCAGAGTAGCATAGCACCATATATAGTCATAGTCTAGGTTTGGATTCGAACCAGCTACAGGAGCACGTCTCTATTTTTTCTAAAACTCAACAACGTCTCTTTACTGGTACACTAGCTTGTTATGTACACCTTCTCAAGTCTTTGATTTTCTTTCTTTTTTTGCGAGGAAGGAAGGAGGACAAAATTGAGCGTTTCTAGGACTCGAACCCAAGACCTCTCAGTTGAAAACCAAGGGTGCTAGTCACTTATGTGGCGAATGTTACCTGGGAGGAGGACGGTAGATGAACGCATTTTCCTTGCAGTTTTAGTTGCGACGCAAGATCGAACGGTCGCAGTTTCGGGAATGTTATCAGGCGAACGAGCCCAGATTTTCTTTGCTTCCTATATATAAAAAAGTATGCTACTTGGTGTCAGCTTAGTCAACAAATGATTGTGCCAACCTTGACCGTTGGATTGACATTCAATGTATGTCGTGTTTCTTTAGTCTCTTCTTCCTCCAGCCGCCAAAGCTAAACTAGCGCCTGCGGGACCTCCTGCTCCCGCCTCCCACGGCTGGCTGTGCTGCCGCACGTGCATCGTGGCCACATCGCACCCTAAACTCTGCGCATCTTCCCCGGCTCCTGTTTGTTCCCGTCCGAGGCATCACCATCGTCCTCAGCCTTGGTTCGCTCGCTACGGCGCCGCCCTCTGGTGTTGCCAACATGGTCAACAACCGAGAGGAATAAGGAGATGGCTGTACATGGTGAGGATGATAGTAGGGACCCAGCGGCGCGCCCAGTAATTTTGTTTTTTCGGGACGGAGAAGGGTATCAACTGGGTTGTTCGGGAGTTGTGGCCCGTCTAGCCTAGGCTTTTATTTCATATGTTTAGCACATGACGAGCCCAGTTTGTTTTTTTCCTTTCTGAAAATGGCTAGCCCAGCTATTTTTTCTTTGCAGAATAACCAACGTAGGCCTACTTGCTTTTCTACGCCCTGCTGGGCCGGAAATCTTTCAAGGCGAGGAGAGATGCATTTTGCCCAGAAAATGGGCTATACGTAATAAGAAATGGGCTATAACTAATATTAAATGGGCTGTAAAATGAAAAAAATACAACAAACAGGCAATTAGTTCCAAAATACTTTTTCCTTTTGGATTTTGATATTTTAAATTTCATTGTTTTTGTGCGGGTAAAATTTCATTGGATTTAAATTAAGGTATGTTTAGTTTTTAAGTTAATTTGAGTCTGGCTAGAAATTTTGCGTTGTATGCTGTTTGGGACAGATTTGGAGGCTGACTTGTGGGTCTACTAGCTTGATATGTACGAAAGGCTTTGTCAACTTAGTCCACAAACGATTCTAGCAGAAGTGACCATTGGATGCTAATCTAGCTGCCGTGCTACTTCTTCAATATCTGATCTTCTTGCTCCAGCCGCCCAAACCAGCGCCAGTGGGACTGCCTGCTTCCGCCTCCCATGGCCGGCTGTGCTACCGCACAGTCCCCACCCTACTCCATTGCTGGCCAGAACATTCCTCTACTCACCCACACCTCCTGCTATTTTCCGGCGATGGCAGACGGACCAATAAACTCTCATACTCCCCACCGCGTGGGCAAACACTGTCGAGTCTTCCCCGGCTCCGTGTTCCCTTCCTAGGCCTCACCGTCGTCCACCGCCCTGGTGCTCTCGGCGCGTCGTGGTCAACGAACCACATCCATCGGACGTGGATTGTACGTGGAGAGGCTGACAGCTGGGTCCACGGTCGCACAGAAGGAAATGCCTCCATCTGACATCTAGGACCCAATGTAAGGGCCTCCGTATTTCATGAAAAAAATATTCCCCCCGCTGATAGGTCGGACCCACCAGCTATATCTTCGCACGCAAGGAAGTGCCACCTTATTACGCACAAAAAATGAATACTCCCCTGCTAGCTGGGACCCAGCATAGTGGGAGGCTGACATGTGGGCCTACTAAGTTGACGGGGACGGAGGGCTTTGTCAACTTAGTCAATATAAACGATACTAGCTCCAGTGACCGTACGATGTCCATCCAACGGCTGTAGTGCTTCTTCAACCTCTGGTCTTCTTGCTCCAGCCGCCCAAACCAGCATGGGTCATGCCGCGTGCTCCTGCCTCCCGTGGCTGGCTATGATGCCCCCACATCCCCTGTTATACTGCAGCGACGGCAGCCTCACACCGCAACCAAACTAGCCGACGGGATCCTGTTCATCGGGAGGGGTCTGGCATACCGCAAAACGGAGGAAACGGACTTCTCTTGGACCTCCTACAGTCGAAACGGGGTCCTGTTGATTGGGAGGGGTGTGGCGTACCACAAAACGGAGGAAACGAACTAGTGTTGGGGCGCTACGGTCGAAGCGGGGGTCCTATTCATCGGGAGGGGTGTGGCATACCGCAAAACGGGAATCAACGGGATACTGTTCATCTCCACCATCGACCTCCTCCAGCCTCCACGGTCTACTGTTCATCCACCGTTGACCTCCTCCAGCCTCCACCTGCGACTGTTCATCCACGGGCTCCTGTTCATCCAGCCTCCACCGCTCCTCCACCGGCTACTGTTCAATCAGCCCTCTCCATGGGTTCCTGTTCAACCACCCCTCCACGGGCTACTGTTCATCCAGCCCTCCACCGGCTACTGTTCAACCAGCCCTCCATGGGGTCCTATTCATCCAGCCCTCCACGGGGTCCTATTCATCCACCCCCAACCGGCTCGATCGAGGTCCTGCACATCCAGCGACAACGACCTCTACTACCACGGGGTCCTGTTCATCCAACCCTCCACCGGGAACTATTCATCCAACCCCCCCCCAACAACGCTCACTGTTCATCCAGAGGCAGCATCGATCGGCTTCAGTTAGCAGCAGTAGCGAAGGAATCACTCAGGTTCAGTTAACAACAAGGGATCGATTGCTCGGGTTCAGTAATGTAGCTAGTGCAATCGCTCTGGTTCAGTTAGAGCCCAACGCCTCGCTCGGGTTTAGTTAGAGCATAACACCTTGCACACACACGTATGTACGAGAGAAACGTGCATCGCTTGGCCCCGACCACCCACCGTAACCAGGAACAGCCCCGATATTTTCCTCGCCCTCGCTTCTACCATGGTTTTTCCCGTCATGGACGGCCCAAAGAATGTCATGCAGCTGCGTCTCCGGCCCACCCAGGACGAAAAGCCCATTTTCTGTCATGATTTTTTGTCATAGAAGTAGGAGCCCACCACATCTATGATGATACCGTGTTTTGTCACAATTATCATCACAGAAGTGTCATAAGCATGACATGATTTTTTTCGTTCGGCCCAAAATTTCCCTGATGTGTCTTTTTTTTTGTAGTGACGTATCACTCATGAACTGGGAACCATTGTCAATAATGATACGATTGGGGACGCCGAAACAGCTCATGAGGCCCTTGATGAACTTGACGATCGAGCCAGCGGGGATGGCACGTACGGGCTCCACCTCTGCCCACTTGGTGAACTTGTTGATGGCAACATAGAGGTAGCGGTATCCGCCGGGTGCTCGAGGGAAAGGGCCCAGGATATCCAGCCCCTAGACCACGAACGTCCATGAGAGCGGGATGTCTGGAGACCTTGCACGGGCTGGTGAATCTGCTTAGCATGGAATTGGAAGGCCTCACAGGATCATACCATCTCAGTGGCGTCGTTGAGCACCGTCGGCCAGTAGAACCCACTACGGAACACCTTGCTCACGAGGATGCACGACGAGGAGTGATCTCTGTAGTCCCCATTGTGGATATCAGCCAGCAACTCGCGCCCTTGTTCTTCGGATATGCACCGTAGCGAGACGTCATTGGGGCGTCGCCGGTATAGCTCGCCGTCCTGCAAGCAATAAGCAGTAGCCTGGTGGACCACGCGCTCCACGTCCTCCTCCTTCTCTGGCAAGGTGCCACGGAGTAGGTATGCCTTGAGCTCCTCCGTCCAGCAACCCGCCTGAGGTTCCAGTGCCAGTAGTAAGAGGGCTCCTGAGGTCGGGCCACAGGACGAGGCTCTTGAGGTCAGGGTCGGCGGTAGCTCCTCCCTGAGCCATGCCGTGCCCATGGCCAGGGGCGCTGACGGCTTGTGGAGCCTCTCCTCGAAGATGCTAGGCCTCTGGGGCTGATCCGTCTCCAACATATCTACTTTTCCGAACGCTTTTCCTCTTGTTTTGGACTCTAATTTGCATGATTTGAATGAAACTAACCTCGGACTACGTTGTTTTCAGCAGAACTACCATGGTGTTGTTTTTGTGCAGAAATAAAAGTTCTCAAAATGGAACGAAACTTTGCGAGGAATTTTTATGCAATAAATAAGAATTTCTGGAGACAAGATCCACCGGAGAGGGGCACCTAGGTGGGCACAACCCATCAGGGCACCCCCCCTCTCCTGGCACGCCAAGTGGGTTGTCCCCACCCGGTGGCCCCACAGACCCTAAAACCAATGCTATAAAATCCTATTTTTCCAGAAAAAAATGAAGGAGAAAGAATTATCATGATCCATGAGAGGGAGCCGCCGTCACCTCCTATTCTTCATCCGGAGGCCAGATCTGGAGTCCGTTTGGGGCTCCAGGCAGGGGGATCTTTGTTCTTCGTCATCACCAACCCTTCTCCATCGCCAATTCCATGATGCTCCCCACTGGGAGTGAGTAATTCCTTCGTAGGCTCGCTGGTCGGTGAGGAGTTGGATGAGATTCATCATGTAATCGAGTTAGTTTTGTTAGGGCTTGATCCCTAGTATCCACTATGTTCATAGATTGATGTTGCTATGACTTTCCCATGCTTAATGCTTGTCACTTCGGGCCTGGGTGCCATGATTTCAGATCTAAACTATTTATGTTATCACCAGTATATCCATGTTCTAGATACGATCTTCCAAGTTATAGTCACCTACTACGTGTTATGATCCGGCAATCCCGGAGTGACAATAGTCAGGACCACTCCCGGTGATGATCGTAGTTTGAGGAGTTCATGTATTCACTATGTGTTAATGCTTTGTTTCGGTTCTCTATTAAAAGGAGGCCTTAATATCCCTTAGTTTCCAATATGGACCCCGCTGCCACAGGATGGTAGGACAAAATATGTCATGCAAGTTCTTTCCATATGCACGTATGACTATTTATGGAATGCATGCCTACATTATATTGACGAACTGGAGCTAGTGCCGTATCGCCCTAGGTTATATCTGTCTCATGATGAATATCATCTAACAAGTCACCATCCAATGCCTACGAATTTATACCATATTGTTCTTGCTAAGTTACTACTGCTATCATCACTGTTGCACTTGTTACCAAACTACTATCACAGTTACTGTTACCATTGCTACTGCTACTATTATCAAAACTATCATACTACTTTGCTGCTGATCACTTTGCTGCTGATAATTAATCTCCAGGTGTGGTTGAATTGACAACTCAGCTGCTAATACCTTCAAATATTCTTTGGCTCCCCTTGTGTCCAATCTATAAATTTGGGTTGAATACTCTACCCTCGAAAACTCTTGTGATCCCCTATACTTGTGGGTTATCAAGACCTTTTTCTGGCGCCGTTGCCGGGGAGCATAGCTATATTTGTTGAGTCACTTGGAATTATTATCATATTATCACTATGAAGAATCTGAAGGATGCTAAGACTAATATTTTTCTCTCAAAGACGAGGGGAGGTAAGGAACTGCCATCCAGTTCTGCTTTAGATTCACCTTCTGTTATAAGTAAACTTGCAACACCACCACATGTTATTAATTTTGATATGTCGCAAGTTATTGATGATGCTACTTCTGCTATGGATAATGCTTATGATGATGCTAGTACCTTGCTTGATAATGATAATGTGCCACTTGTTGAATTTCTTGATAAACAAATTGCTAGAGTAATACACATGATGTTGTTGAATCTGATGATGAGCTTGAAACTGAAACTCCTGAAACACCTGCTAGAACTAGCCCTCCTAGATATGAATTTCCTAAGGTACCATAAGGTTATGTTATGAGTGAGGAGACAACTAGAGATATTATTGCTTGTAGAGATAGAGATGATCTAGAGAAATTATTATGCAAGTATAAAGAAAAATCTCTAAATGCTAGAATGAAATGTGATCCTAAGTTTGCTACTTCACCTATCTTTATTGATGATAAGGATTATGAATTCTCTATCGACCCAGAGTTAATTACTTTGGTTGAATCTGATCCTTTCCATGGTAATGAAACTGAAACTGTTGTGGCACATCTTACTAAGTTGAATGACATAGCCACCCTTTTTACTCATGATGAGAAAACTCGCTATTACTATATTCTCAAATTATTTAATGATAATGACAACCCTCACAATATGCATCCTAGCCAATGCATGTATGGGTTTGAAAATTATATTAGAAAACAAGATCATTTCAATGCAAATGTTATGAAACAATTGAAATACAATTCTGATATGAGTGCTTGCTTGAGTCATTTGTTATTTAGAATATCAAATGATGTTAGGGGTGTTGGAAAGCATGCTTCTTTGGTACAAACCCAATTAGAACAAGTTGCTAAATCACAAAGAGAATTGCTTGATGAAATGAATAATAATATGCATGACTTTACTGTTAGAGTTGCAACTAGAGGAGGCAAAATGACTCAGGAACCACTTTATCCTGAGGGACACCCAAAAAGAATTGAACAAGATTCACAAAGAGCTAACACTAGTGCACCTAGTCCTTCCATAAAGAAAAATAAAAAGAAAAATGATAGGACTTTGCATACTCCTAGTGAACCTGAAATAGAGAAACCTCCTGAAATGATAATGAAACTTCTATCTCTGGTGCTGAACCCCAGTCTGGTAATGAACATTCACCTAGTGATAATGAAAAAGATAATGCTGATGTTCATGAAAATACTCAACCAAATAATAAAGAACCAGACAATGATGTTGAGATAGAACCACCTGTTGATCTTGATAACCCACAACCTAAGAATAAAAGATATGATAAAAGAGACTTCATTGCTAGAAAACATGATAAAGAAAGAGAACCGTGGGTTCAAAAACATGTGCCTTTTCCACCTAAGTAAACTAAAAAGAATGATGATGAAGAATTTGAATGCTTTGCTGAAATGCTGAGGCCAGTCTTTTTGCGTACTCGCTTGACTGATATCTAGAAAATGCCTCCTTATGCAAAGTATATCAAAGACATCATCACAAATAAGAGAAAAATACCGGAAGCTGAAATCTCCACTATGCTTGCTAATTATACGTTTAAAGATGGAGTACCTAAAAAACTTGGAGATCCGGGAATAGCAACTATACCTTGCTCCATCAAAAAGAATTAAAGTGCTTTGTGTGATTTAGGAGCTGGTGTTAGTGTTATGCCTTTCTCTTTATATAAAAGACTTGATTTGAAAAAACTCACACCTACTGAAATATCTTTGCAAATGGCTGAGAAATCAACTGCCATACCTATCGGTATCTATGAGGATGTGCCCGTTGTTGTTGCTAATGTTACTATTTTGACTGACTTTGTTATACATGAGATGCCCGAGGACGAAAACATGTCAATTATCCTTGGTAGACCCTTCTTGAATACTGCAGGGGATGTTATTGATTGCAATAAAATCAAGGTCACTTTTCATATTAATGGTAATGAGCATACGGTGCACTTTTCGAAGAAACAATTCCAAGTGAAAGATATTAATGTCATTGAAAAATCTCCGACAATCACTATTGGAAGTTTTCAAATACCTCTACCTACTGTCAAAAAGAAATATGAAATGCTTATTATTGGGGACATTCATATCCCCATTGAGGTAACTTAGTGATTTATGAAAGTTCTTAGGTTTCATGCTAATCGAAAGTGGTTGTTAATAAGACTTGATCAACCTTATTAATGGATCATTTTTGAGTGGTATGAAGTTGATGAATTTAGTAAGCACTACCTTATGTCCCCACTTTTTATTTTCTGTTTTATTAGTTAAATAAAATAAAATGCCATTTTTTGTCTGTTTTCTGAATTTCCCGTGTAATAAAAAAATGACCCGAAAATAAAAGTTCTCAGAATGCCCTGAAAAATCAATACGATTTTTTTCCTGAATATTTATGAATGTTTAGTGCAAATAACATCAGAGGGAGGTGCACCAGGTGGGCACAACCCACCTAGGCGCGCCAGGACCCCCAGGCGCACCCTGGTGGGTTGTGGTCCCCACGTGGGCCCCCTCACTTATCTCTCCATACCACATCATTACTTACCTCCAGAAAAAAAATCTCCATTGCTCTCTCTCCCGTGTTCTTGCTTTCAACCCCGTGGATTTCGATCTCTTTGCTCGAAGCTCCGTTTCCGAAACTGTTTCGGGGGATTGTTGCTTGGTATGTGACTCCACCGTCTGCATGGAGTTCCAAGGACAATTGTATCAAATAGAGGAACACAGTTTACCTCAAAGTTTTGGCATCAACTGCACCAGACTTTGGGAACGAGATTGGAGTTCAGTACAGCATTCCACCCGCAGACGAATGGACAGACCGAGAGAGTCAACCAGATTCTGGAGGATACGTTGAGAGCTTGTGCACTAGATTATGGATCTAGTTGGGATGACAATTTGCCCTACGCGGAGTTCTCATACAACAATAGCTATCAAGCCAGTTTGAAGATGGCACCGTTCGAAGCCCAGTATGGACGGAGGTGCAGAACACCATTGATGTGGGATGAAGTTGGAGACCGACAGTTGTTTGGACCCAATTTGATCAAGGAGTCTGAAGAAAAGGTTAAGTTGATCCGACATAGATTAAAGGTAGCTCAGTCTAGACAGAAGAGTTATGCAGATTTGAAACGCAAGGAAATAAGCTATGAAATTGGAGACAGAGCATATTTGCGAGTGTCACCCCTGCGAGGAGTAAAACGTTTTGGAATAAGAGAAAGTTAGCCCCGAGATTTGTAGGACCGTATCGAATTTTGGAGCGTATGGGAGAAGTTGCCTACAAGTTGGAGTTACTTGAAGGACTGTCAGGAGTTCACGATGTGTTTCATGTTTCACAACTGAAGAAGTGTCATGCTAAGATGGTCGATATACCGCTAAGAGATAAAGTGCCCTTGGAGGCGATTCAGTTGGACAGTGATCTGACCTATGAGGAGAAGCCAGTCAGGATTCTTGAATTTGCCAGCCGAGTCACCCGCAGCAAGGTTATCAAGTTTTGCAAAGTTCAGTGGAGCCACCATACCAAGGATGAAGCCACCTGGGAATGAGAGGATGATCTTTGCAAAGACCACCCACACCTATTTTCTAGCCAAGCCGAATCTCGAGGGCGAGATTCATCTTAAGGGGGGTAGGTTTGTAACATCCCAAGTTTTCAATAGTGAATGTTATACATAGATCATTCATGCAAATCATATTTTATTGCATTTAGTTTTGCGATCCTCGAAATCCTAAGCAACTCAAGGACCCTAGGAGAGAGTTGGGGACTTCTCAGTTTTCATATTTGAGTTTATCAAATATTGAAACGAGGATTTTTGGTTTTAATTATTTTTCTCTCCGAAAAATATTTCATATTAAAATATATGAGAAGAGATAATATGACTTCTCCAAAGTAAATGAAATATAGGAGGAAAAATATTAAAATCAAATATTTGATTTTATTCGGAGTTTATTGCTATTCTATTTGAATTAGAAAAATTGCACATTTTTCAAAGTTGCATTTTAGGGCCAAATGTTCATCTTGTTCTAAATATTTTATTTAGACGGTGAAAATTTGTTTTGGCATTTTTAGTTTTTTATTTTATTTTCTAGGATTTATTCAAGTTCTGGCGAAATTATTTAAAAAAAGTCTCAGCGCCCGACTGGGCCGAAGCCCAGCCAAGCCGGCCCACTAGCCCCATGCCGCCATCTCCTTCCAGGAGACCGGGAGGCCGCCGCCGCCCGCGACGGCGAGTCCGGCCAGGACTCTGCCGCGCCCCCTTGCTCCCTCCCCAAGCAAGCACCCCCCTCCTTTTATACCCCGCCCCCGGAGCCCCCACCACCACCAACCCCGCCGCCTGCCTCGCCCCGCCCCGCAGCGCCGCACGCCGCCGCCTTTTGCCGCGTGCCGCCGCTCGCCGTTGCCGCCTGTCGCCGCCCCGCGTCGCCCACCGCCGCAGCCCCGCCTCACCGGAGCTGCAGCCCCGCCTCGCCGGAGGTAAAGCCGCTGTTGCCGCTACCGGTTTTTTTAGAAAAGACCGATCCGGTTTTTTTAGAAAAAAACCCTAGGTTCGTTTTTTAGAATAGATCAGTTTATTTTTTTCCCCGGTTTAGTTTAATTAGCGGACGTTCGTCCGTACGTTCATTTTAACGAACGGTGTTCACCCGTTAGCCGCAGACAACGAACGATCGTTCATTATCCTGTTCGACAGTTTTCTTTTTCTCGGATTATCCGTGATTATTTTTTATCGTGATTTCTGATCCGATTTTCGTTTTAGTTTATCTTTTCGCTCGTTTGTCGGAATCAGGCGATTCAAGCGCCTAGATCTTCGCCTCGAAACCCTCTTTCTGTTTAACCAACTTGAACAAGATTTTGGTATTGTAAAATTTGACTTAGGTCCAGATTAGTAATCGGATCTTGTTTCTTTCGCAGTTTGAGTTTCGTTTCTCCGTTTGATTTGATTCTTTTTGCAAACCGGAGTTCTTAAGTTGAGCTTTCTGGTTATATCTTCTTATTTGAGTTTTACCCATGCTTTTTGCTTGATTTCTTATGTATGCTATTGTTTGTTTGCGATAGAACACCCGGAGTGCGAAGCATGCTACTACGAGTCTCTAGGTTTTGCGGATCATTAGCAAGGCAAGTAACACTTTGATCATACCTCTTTATCACCCAGTTTTTATGCATTAGCTCCAATCCTCAAACATTGCATGATTAGGATGTGATTAACATGTGGGTTGGGAAGTAGTTGATGAGGTAGAACCTATTGCCCTGTTATTATCAAACCCTTGGGAGTTATTTCTACGTATTGCTTATATTGCTATGCTATGCTCATAGACGTGGTTTGGGCGAGCGAATCCATGACAGATGTCAGGTTATTAACTAATGGTTCAACTTAAGGTGGCAACTTAAATACACATCTGGGTGGATTGTTTGTTGGGCACCTGGGGAATCCAGTGTTGTCCTAGGATATTCCTGAGTACCCGTGTGATAATCCTAAAGCCCGCCACCCAGGCTCAAAGGGAACTCAGATATTTCATGCTAGAAACTTCCGTGTGTAGCCACAAGCTATTATGGGCTCTAGCATAGTTGAGTAAGTTGTGTGAAGCTCTTGAAGAGGTGGATCAGCAGGTAGAGGGATGTAGGTTGGTGTGGTCTGCCCGGAGTAAGGAGTTAATGCTTCTGAAAAACTGTGTCTCGGACATCCGTTTCTCAAACACCATGTAGTGCGAGAAATCCAACGGAGGAGATCGATTCTTGTGGGGAAAAGTGCACAAACCTCTACAGAGTGTATAAACTAATCATGGTTAGCCGTGCCCCGGTTATGGACAAATCTTGAGTATCTAGTACTTGGATTATCATATGCATCTCATCACTCTAAATTAATATTGTTGGGTTGATAATTACTTTTAATTGGGATTGAGTTGGAGGAACCTTCTCAATAATGTTTCAACTACCATGATAGTTAAATAAAATATATTCCTTTGTTGTAGGGAAAAATTGGCTTTTCGCAAAAACTATAACCGTTGAGCTTTCCACCAGCCAAATATGCATGTAGTGATAGCTTTATTCTGTTCTTGCTCTACTGCGTTACATTGCCAGCATATTCCATGTACTGGCCCGTTTTCGGGCTGCAACGTATTATGTTGCAGACTTTTCAGACGAGGAGTAAGGTTCGTTAGGTCGTTGCCGTGCAGCTCAGCTATGCCGTTGGAGTTGATGGACTCACTTTATCTTCCAAGCCTTCCGCTGTTATCGTATTAGATGGCCTTAAGCCATATTTGTTGTAATAAGTTCTCTGTTGAGACATTCGATGTAATAATTGTGTGATTGCTACTCTGTTATAAATCCACGAGTATTGTGTGTGTCAGCATTACTGATCCAGGGATGATACGGAAGCACAGAGACTTGACCGTTTGAGGTCGGGTCGCTACACCGAGTTTGAGGCCTTTTATCGTACTTTGACAGTGGGAGATGAGAGAGGGGTGTCGTCCATCACTGCCGCTGGTTTGCATTTTCTTGCGGTCATTACTTTGCTCTTTTCATTGCAAAATGCTTGCTTGCTAGGGAGAAGGTGGGTGCACTCAGCTCACCAGACCTTGCTATTTTACGTCGTGCATTAGAGGGCGACAACACTTATAGCTTGGGAGCTATTATGGCTCGTCGCCTCCACCTTAATAAATCCAAGGGTAAACTTCATGGTGGGATTTATGCTACTCGTTTGGCGGCTCACTTCGAGGTTGAGATACGCCCCCATGATTACCCTCTGACCAAGATTTACCTAGACTGTGCTGCCATGGGTCACCACCATTTTACTGATGATAAATCTCCTGACATTCCTATTCCTTATAACCTGGTTTTTAGCATTGAAACTCATAATATATTCCATTGCCTTCTCCTTCTTTGTTTTATTCTGTTGCTAGGGGCGGATATAGGATTATGCCTGTAGATATCATCGCCTACCGGAACGCTCAAGCTGCTGCAGAGGCAGTGGAGGAGCCTCAACAGTGGGATCAGTGGATGCCCGCTCCTCAGTACCCCTACTACCATCTAGGCTACTGATCGACTACCAAGTTAGGCCAAAAGCCTAAGCTTGGGGAGTACGTGTTTCTCACCGACGTTACATTCATGTCCGCTTGTTCATCTTGTCGGTGTTCACACTTTTTCGTTGTATCATCCATGCTTAAATTTATTTTTATTGCTTTCTTCTCGTGTGTTTGAAAAACCTTAGAAAAACCCAAAAAAAATAGTTGTAGTTAGTTTACTTTCTATGCATGCTTAGTTGTAATATTTAAAACAAAAAAAAATCCAAAAATATTTCCTTGTTCTTCTTCTGCTTGTTGGAGCTTTCCCGTGTAAATAGTTTTTCTCGTTTTTGCTTTTTCCTTTTATTTGCTTGTTCGAGAAAACCAAAAACTCCAAAAATATTTCAGCGTGTTTCTCTGAATTTCTTTTCCTTTTATTTGAGTTGTACTAAGGAGAAGACCACGATGAAAATGTTGAGTGGATCTCATATGAATAATTGTTGAACTAATAAGGAGCCCATTTTACCTTGTCTTCTCCTATTGAATAAAATGTTTGCAGATTCCAGTTTAGTCCACGGCACTCTTGCACTATTATTATTTTCATATCATTCGGTCGTGCAAGTGAAAGGCAATAATGACGATATTCGATGAACTGGCCATGGCAGAGAGAAACTGGTATGAACTCGACTTGTTTTGTTTGTGTAAATATGTTTAACCTAGTATCCATGATTCATCCCCTTATGATTAAACATGTTTCCAATGACAATTATATATTATAGTTTCTCATGCCATGCATAAGTAGCTAGGAGTGGATAATGATTTATCTTGGATATCAACATTGCGTTAAAATGATTGTGATGTAGTATGATGATATGGTATCCTCCTCTGAATGTTCGAGTGGCTTGGCTTGGCACATGTTCATGCATGTAGTTGAATCAAAACCAACATAGCCTCTATGATATTTATGTTCATGGTGATCATATCCTACTCATACTAGTGTCCAATGTTACTTATGCATAATGCATGATCATGATCGTTGTTGCTCTCTAGCTGGCTGCTTCTCAATGTAATTGCTATCCTTCGCCTGTACTAAGTGGGAATTCTGCTTGTATGTCAAAAATCTTGAACCCAAAGTTATTCCAGATGAGTCCACTGTACCTACCTATATGCGGTATTACCCTGCCTTCCTAAGTAAATTTGCATGTGCCACCTCTAAAAAATTCTAAAAAATATCCTTTTTGTGTGCCTGGATCATTCATGGAAGGACAGTAGGTGGTTGGTATCTTCCATGCTAAGCGGGTTATTCTCGGGTCGAGTGTTTATTCACTCGCCATCGCACGAGAAAAGGACGGTAATAGGGATGCCCAGTCCCAAACTGCAAACACAAAAAGAGTTAATCTCTCAAATAATCAAAAAAAACTCCCAATGGAGTCAAAACCTTTACTTTTTATCGCTTGGGAACCGCCACTAGCTTGTTTAGCATGGGAGATATTGATAACTGATGGTCGTGAAGTAAATGAGAAGGGTGCATGTCTCAAAATATCATTTATCTCTGTTTTAAAAACTTTAGCTCTGGCACCTCTGCAAATCACTGCTTCCCTCTACGAAGGGACTATCTATTTACTTTTATGTTGTGTCATCACCTTCTAAAACAAGCGCCAGAACCTGAGAGCACAACTGTCATGACTTACGCATTGTGTGTAGCTAATGTTGGGTGCATCATGACTGGATCTTTTCTACCATGAATTACAATGTTTAGTCGATGCTTGGACTTTGGAGGTGCTCTGCATTTATGTTTTGCGGTCTCGAAAAGGGCTAGCGATATTATACCATGGTTGTTTTGACAACGTGTTGCCGTTTGAGATGTCTTATTATTGCTCGCTAGCTGATTGTGTCATTGATATGAGTTAATATAATCTTTAAGAGTTATTGTTGGCATGGTTAGTTATAATGTTGGCTAAAAACATGGGTGTTGTTTAAGCGTATTTATGCAAACAAGAGCAAAAGAGTTCGTAAAAGTTTTTCTTTCTCACTTTCAGTTGATCAACTGAATTGCTTGAGGACAAGCAAAGGTTTAAGCTTGGGGGAGTTGATATGTCTCCAACGTATCTACTTTTGCTAACACTTTTTCTCTTGTTTTGGACTCTAATTTGCATGATTTGAATGAAACTAACCCCGGACTGACGTTGTTTTCAGCAGAACTACCATGGTGTTGTTTTTGTGCAGAAATAAAAGTTCTCAGAATGGAACGAAACTTTGCGAGGAATTTTTATGCAATAAATAAGAATTTATGGAGCCAAGATCCACCAGATAGGGGCACCTGGGTGGGCACAACCCACCAGGGCGCACCCCTCTCTGCTGGTGCGCCCAGGTGGGTTGTCCCCACCTGGTGGCCCCGCAAACCCTGAAACCGACGCTATAAAATCCTATATTTCCAGAAAAAAAATCAGGGAGAAAGAATTATGGTGATCCATGAGACAGAGCCGCCGTCACCTCCTATTCTTCATCGGGAGGCCAGATCTGGAGTCTGTTTGGGGCTCCAGAGAGGGGGGTCTTCGTTCTTCGTCATCACCAACCCTTCTCCATCGCCAATTCCATGATGCTCCCCACCGGGAGTGAGTAATTCCTTCGTAGGCTCGCTGGTCGGTGAGGCGTTGGATGAGATTCATCATGTAATAAAGTTAGTTTTGTTAGGGCTTGATCCATAGTATCCACTGTGTTCTTAGGTTGATGTTGCTATGACTTTGCCATGCTTAATACTTGTCACTTTGGGCCCGGGTGACATGATTTTAGATCTATACCGTCTTTTGTTATCACCATTATATCCATGCTCTAGATCCGATCTTGCAAGTTATAGTCACCTACTACGTGTTATGATCCGGCAACCCCGGAGTGACAATAGTCGGGACCACTCCCACTGATGATCGTAGTTTGAGGAGTTCATGTATTCACTATGTGTTAATTCTTTGTTCTGTTTCTCTATTAAAAGGATGCCTTAATATCCCTTAGTTTCCAATATGGACCCCGCTGCCACGGGAGGGTAGGACAAAAGATGTCATATAAGTTCTTTCCACAAGCACATATGACTATTTACTGAATACATGCCTACATTATATTGACGAACTGGAGCTAGTGTCGTATCGCCCTAGGTTATAACTATCTCATGATGAATATCATCCAACAAGTCACCGATCCAATGCCTACAAATTTATCCCATATTGTTCTTGCTAAGTTACTACTCCTATCATCACTGTTGCACTTGTTATAAAACTACTGCTATCACTGTTATTGTTACCATTGTTACTGCTACTATTATCAAAACTATCATACTACTTTGCTACTAATCACTTTGTTGCAGATAATTAATCTCCAAGTGTGGTTGAATTGACAACTCAGCTGCTCATACCTTCAAATATTCTTTGGCTCCCCTTGTGTCGAATCTATAAATTTGGGTTGAATACTCTACCCTTGAAAACTGTTGCGATCCCCTATACCTGTGGGTTATCAGGGGCTTGCGGCGGGACACCCTCTTGGCGATGTCGCCTGCTTCCTCGTTCGCTCCCCGTGGGACATGCTATAATTCCAAGCTTATGAAGCATTTTTCAATTTTAGGTACCTCTTCCAGGTAAGCCTCCATGTGCTCATCCTTCGTCTTGTACTCTTTTTTGGAGAAGCTGACGAGGAGTTGGGAGTCGCCCTTCATGGTGAGCTGCTTGACTCACAAGGCGGACGCGACCCTGAGGCCAGCAATCAAGCCCTCGTATTCCGCCATGTTGTTGCAGACCTTCTCGCCTCGCTAGAAGCAAAGTTGCACAACATAGTAGAGCTTGTCCTCGGCTGGTGATATGAGCATGACTCCAGCCCCCACGCCCTGCCGTCTGAAGGCACCGTTGAAGTGCATGACCCATCCGTCGGGCGCCTCGTCGCCGGGCATGAGGGATTGGCCCTCATCTAGCCCATGATCAGGAGCGTCGGTCCATTCCGCCAACAAATTGGCCATGGACGCCCCCTTGATGACCCCGGTCATGCTAAACTCCAGCTGGAAGGCCTGCAGCTTGATGTTCCATTTCGCAACCCTCCCCATGGTGTTGGGGTTGTGCAATAATATCTCTAGGGGATATGCCGATATGACCTTGATGGGTGGCCTTGGAAATAGTGGCGTAGCTTCCTAGAGGCGACGAGGAGCGCGAGCAGGAGCTTCTGCTGCATGGGGTAGCGCGCACGTGCATCGCGCAACACCGTGTTGATGAAGTACACTAGATGCTCGATGAGGGGCGAAGAGTCGGATGCATCTTGCTCCACGGGAGGGGGGCGAGGGACTCGTGAGGCTCAGAGGTTGACGAAGCAACGGGGTCCTCAGGAGCGCCTCTCTGGGGCAGTGATAACCCACAAGTATAGGGGATCACAATAGTTTTTGAGGGTATAGTATTCAACCCAAATTTATTGATTTGGGGAGCCAAAGAATATTCTCAAGTATTAGCAGCTGAGTTATCAATTCAAACACACCTGGAAGACTTAATATTTGTAGCAAAGTAATATGGAAGTCATGGTAATGGTGGCAAAAGTAGCAGTAGCGGTTTTGTAGTGATTGTAACAGTAGCAACGGCAAAGTAACTTAGCAAAGATCAATATGTGAAAGCTCGTAGGTAATGGATCGACAATGATAATTGCTTAGGATGATATTCATCATGTAGCAGTCATAACCTAGGGTGACACAAAACGAGCTCCAATTCATCAATATAATGTAGGCATGTATTCCGTATATAGTTATACGTGCTTATGGAAAAGAACTTGCATGACATCTTTTGTCCTACCCTCCCGTGGTAGCAGGGTCCTAATGGAAACTAAGGGATATTAAGGCCTCCTTTTAATAGAGAACTGGACCAAATCATTAGCACTTTGTGATTACATGAACTCCTCAAACTACGGTAATCATCGGAAAGAATCCCAATTATTGTCACCTTGGGCTATGCGGATCTTAACTCATAATAGGTGTCTACAACTTGCAAGATATGATCAAGAACACAAATATATTCATGAAAACATAATAGGTTCAGATATGAAATCATGGCACTCGAGCCCTAGTGACAAGCATTAAGCATAGCAAAGTCATAGCAACATCAATCTCAGAACATAGTGGATACTAGGGATCAACCCCTAACAAAACTAACTCGATTACATGATAAATATCATCCAACCCATCACCGTCCAGCAAGTCTATGATGGAATTACTCACGCACGGCGGTGAGCATCATGAAATTAGTGATGGAGGAAGGTTGGTGATGATGATGGCGATGAATCCCCCTCTCCGGTGCCCCGAACGGACTCCAGATCAGCCCTCCCGGTGAAGAACAGGAGGCGGCGGTTGCTTCTTATCATAATAGCATGCAAAGTTCTATCACCTTTCTTTTTCCTTTTTGAAGGACTAGTTGCATCAGTATTAATTCTCTGATAATCGTGCTCAATTCTCTTAGGATGGCCCTCAGGATACAAAGGTTTGTGGGTCATTTTACCTCCTCTAGTCATAACCCTAACAACATTATCATTGTTCTTACTACTCAACTCATTCAAATCATTCCGAGCTTTGAGAACTTGTTCCACTTGAGTTTTCAACATGGAAGCATGCTTACTAATAATCTTAAGATCATTAATAGTTCTACTCATATAATCACCCAAGCAGTCAAGCATATAAGCATTACGTTTCAATTGTCTACTAACATAAGCATTAAAATTTTCTTGTTTAACAATAAAGTTATCAAACTCATCCGAGCATTGACTAGCGGACTTATTATGAGGAATATCACCTTCATCAAACCTATAGAGAGTTTACCTCTACTACCTATGTCGTGTTATCAAGACCATCTATTTCTTCAATAGGTGGTAAATTCTTATCCTCTTCAGTTTTAATACCTTTATCTTTCATAGATTTCTTTGCCTCTTGCATATCTTTAGGACCGAGAAATAGAATATCTCTTTTCTTCGAAGTTGGCTTAGGAGATAGTTTAGGAAGATTCCAATCATTATCATTACTCAATATATTATTCAATAGCTATTCAGCTTTCTCAACAGTTCGTTCCCTGAAAACACAACCAACACAACAATCTAGGTGGTCCGTAGAAGCATCGGTTAGTCCATTATGAAAGATATAAAGTATTTCATTTTTCTTGAGAGGATGATCAGGCGAAGCATTAAGTAACTGGAGAAGCCTCCCTCAAGCTGGTGGGAGACTCTCTTCTTCAATTTGCACGAAGTTAAATATTTCCTTTAAAGCAGCTTCTTTCTTATGAGCAGGGAAGTATTTTTCAGAGAAGTAGTAAATCATATCCTGGGGACTATGCACACAACCTGGAGCAAGAGAATTAAACCATAACTTAGCATCACCCTATAACGAGAAAGGAAACAACTTAAGAATATAGTAATAGCGAATTTTTTCCTCATGAGCAAATAGAGTGGCTATATCATTCGATTTAGTAAGATGTGCCATGACAGTTTTAGATTCATAACCATGGAAATGATCATATTCAACCAAAGTAATTAAATCAGGATCGACAACGAATTCATAACCCTTATCACTAATGAAGATAGGCGAACTAGCAAACTTGGGATCATATTGCATTATAGCATTCAAAGATTTTTCTTTCCACTTGCATAATAATTTCTTAAGATCATCTCTATCCTTACAAGGAAGAAACTCCCTAGCTACATCTCCATCCATAACATAACCCTTAGGCATAACAGGCAATTCATATCTAGGAGAGTTGGGTCTAACAGGTGTTTCAAAGTGTTTAGTTTCAATAATGTCATCAGTTTCAGAAATATCATCATCTTCAGCATAATCAATAGTCCTAACTCTAGCAAGGTGGCCATCAAGTAATCCTCCGAGTGGCACATTTTTATCAAGCAAAGTAGTAGCATCATAAGCATCATTCATAGTAGAAGTGGCATCATCAATAACATGCGACATATCAGAATCAATGGCAGGTGTAGGTGTCGCAAGCTTACTCAAAACATAAGGTAAATCAAGTGTAGAGCTAGATGGGAGTTCCTTACCTCCCCTCGTAGTAGAGGGGAAAATCTTGGTTTTAGTATCTTTCAGATTCCTCATAGCTATCAACAGATATAAATCCCAAGTGACACAGAGAATAGAGCTATGCTCCCCGGCAACGGCGCTAGAAAAAGGTCTTGATAACCCATAAGTATAGGGGATTGCAACAGTTTTTTAGGGTAGAGTATTCAACCCAAATTTATTGATTCAACACAAGGGGGCCAAAGAATATTCTCAAGTATTAGCAGCTGAGTTGTCAATTCAACCACACCTGAAAGACTTAATATCTGCAACAAAATATTTAGTATCAAAGTGATATGAAAGTAAGGTAATACTGGCAAAAGTAACAGTAGCAGTTTTGTAGTGATTGTAATAGTAGCAACGGCAAAGTAACTTAGCAAAGATCAATATGTGAAAAGCTCTTAGGCAATGGATCATCAATGATAATTGTGTCAGATGATATTCATCATGTAGCAGTCATAACCTAGGGTGACACAAAACTAGCTCCAATTCATCAATATAATGTATGCATGTATTCCGTATATATTCATACGTGCTTATGGAAAAGAACTTGCATGACATCTTTTGTCCTACCCTCCCGTGGTAGCGGGGTCCTAATGGAAACTAAGGGATATTAATGTAGCAACCCGATCCTAATGGATCGAAGTCTTTGTGCTTAAGTGTCATCCCTGGATCGGTATGCTGACACACAGTACCCGAGGAATTATAAGAGAGTTCAATCACACACTTTATTACATCGAGGTCCTCAAAAGAGTATTTATTACAATAATATGGCTGAAGGCCTTCTAAATAAAATAATTGCGGAAGCTTCGAAGGTAAATGAGTCCATCCAACTCCACAGCAAAATTGAGTGCAAAACAACGACCTATCGCACCTTACTCTGCGTCTGAAAATTCTACAACATGAAACGTTGTAGCCACAAAGGGTCAATACATTGAAAGTATTGGCAAGTCACACCCAAAGTATAAAAACAGACCTATCATCTACATGCAAGGATATAACAAGTGGATAGCTCTAAGGTTTATTTTGCATAAAGCCAATTTTGTCCTACTTCTACTCACTAGCCAAATTTTATTTCTTTACATTTTTATTAACCTATTGTTAAATTGGACCACCTCCAACTTAACCCACCTATGAGAGCCTCCGAGGATCATAGGGTCCCAAATTGTTTTTTCCATGAGAGCCCCCGGGGATCATGGTTTAGTCAAACCCACATCAGAATAATTATTTGGGATGAGAAGACATTCTAGAGGTTTCAAGTCTAGTTGTCCGTAACCAGGGACACGGCTAATCATGATTAGTTTGTAGAATCTGCAAAGATTTGCGCACTTTTCCCCACAAGACTCGATCTCCTCCATTGAATGTCTCGCACTGCCTAATGTTTGAGAACCGGATGATCGAGACACGGTATTTCTGAAGAGGTCCCCTTAACAGATAGATAGGCCGGTACGCCTACAATTCCACTACATCTGCTAGCCTACCATGGAAAGGTTTCCCACAACTTACTCAACTATGCCAGAGCCCATAATGGCTTGTGGCTGCACACGGAAACTACTTCATATGAAACATGTCTAACCTTTTTGAACATGGGTGGCATTCCCCACCTTTTCCTGAGTAATGCAGAGCCTTCGAGGAAATACAATACTTGTCGACTGGTCCCGACAAACCTTTCCGCCCAGATGATTGATTAATTGGTATCGCAGAGCCTTCGAGGAAATACAATACATGTAAGTTATTAATGTAGTCATTGCTTAAGTTCTCTGCAACTTTCATGAATCACACGGTACCCAATCCACGTCTACCATAGCAAGGCTAAGCAATAACTACACTATAACGATTCCCAAAGTGGCGGCAAAGACTATCAGGATTGGGCTAAACATAGGGCTATCCTATCTGGGTTTAACATAGCATAGTAGTCCTACACATGCATACTACTGTGGTGATAGAGGGCACTACATGCATAATAAAGATATAGGATTTGGTATGATCAAAAGTGCAAACTTTCCTATTAAAGTTGATGAAGTACTCCACACTCAAAGTCTTGACAATTCTACTCTTGGGACTCCGGACAATCTAGCGTGAGCAAGCAATAACATACGTAAGCACTCAAGCATGAAGATGCAAAGAAAACCGAAGAAAGAGATTCAGAAAACTCAGAAATAAGCGAATAACACTTTCAAACAGAAAACAATTTCTAATAGTACTAAAATTATGTGGGTTAGATCTTAACAGAAAGTTTAGGTCAAGAGCTTCGATTTGCAAAAAGTGTCAACCAAATCGGAGTTACAAAACTCAAGTTATGATCAAAAGAAGTTCAATTTCAAATCTGGTTGAAAACAAATTTTAAACTTTCAAAATATTGTTTAAGCTGGTTATCTAGATAGAGGGGATCATAACGAAGAATTTGGCATTGGTTTCATCGAATTTGGACAAACGAGCAAAAAGTAGTGAAGAAAATAAGATCAGGGGCTAATCTATGAATAAAATATTAACAAACGGGTCCCTGGCGGAAAATAAAAGAAAAGGAATAAATCTAACGAACGAACGTTCACTACAGAACCTAATCCGACGAAAACCGATCGCTACAGAAGCTTAACGAATGAACGTTCGCTAAATAACTAAAAACAAATCAGTTTTAAAAGAAAACCGAAAAAACCCGAAGGAAACCGGGCGGTTCGACGGCGGTTTTTTTACCAGTCGACCGACGGTGGCGGTTCGTCGACGACGACAGCTTCGGATGGCGACGGCGGCTCCGGCGGACTCGGGGATGGTGGCTCCAGGGTCGGCGGCGACGGGTGGAGACGGCGGCGTGTGCGGCGCGAGGCGGCGGAGTCGGCGCCGGAGAACGCAGCCGCTGCTGCTGCGTTGGGAGAGAGAGGGGCCCAGGGCGGCGCATATATATAGGAGGGAGGGGCGGGGCGGTGGCTTGGCGGAGGAGGCAAGACGAGGAGGTGTCCGGGACGGACACGGCGGGGCGGCGGCGACGGGGTCGTGGCAGCGGCGGACTCCTGCGGGAGGTCGGGGCACGTGCGCGGCTGGGCTGGGCTAGCCTGGCCCGATTGGCTGGGTCGGCCCAGTTCGGCGGAAAGGTTTCGTTTTTTAAAACATTTCCAGAAATAAGAAAAATAATAAAAACATAATAAATAAAATTTAAAAAATTCCAGAAAAAATTCACATAAATATGGCCTTATATATGACCTTGTGAACTTTTTTCTGGCCTAAAATACAAGTTTTGAAAAATTCATTTTTAGTACTAATAAACTCTGAAATAAAATAAATAAACTTGCAAATAAAATCGATTAAAATATTCCAATATTTCCTTGCTGTTTTTGAAGAAGTCCTTTTACCTTCTCTCTTTATTTTATTTATTTGAAATAATTGGAAAAACAATTTTGAATAAATCAATTTGATCCAATTTGCCAAATTTGAAAATTCAAAAATGGATTTGTGGGAAAACCTCCAACTCTCTCAATTGGTCCTTGAGTTGCTTAAGGCCCCTTGGATCAATTTCCAACCGAACAAAATTTCAAAAATGCACAAATTATTAATGCATGATCTAAATAATAACATCCAAATTGAAAATTGGGATGTCACAATTAAGGCCTCCTTTTAATAGAGAACTGGACCAAAGCATTAGCACTTAGTGAATACATGAACTCCTCAAAGTACGGTACTCACTAGAAAGAATCCCAATTATTGTCACCTTGGGGTATGCAGATCATAACTCCTAATAGGTGTCTACAAATTGCAAGATAGGATCAAGAACACAAATATATTCATGAAAACATAATAGGTTCATATATGAAATCATGGCACTCGGGCCCTAGTGACAAAGCATTAAGCATAGCAAAGTCATAGCAACATCAATCTCCGAACATAGTGGATACTGCGGATCAAATCCTAACAAAACTAACTCGATTAAATGATAAATCTCATCCTACCCATCACCGTCTAGCAAGCCTACGATGGAATTACTCACACACAGAGGTGAGCATCATGAAATTGGTGATGGTGGAAGGTTGGTGATGATGATGGCGACGAATTCCCCTCTTCGGAACCCCGAACGAACTCCAGATCAGCCCTCCCGGTGAAGAACGGGCAGCGGCGGCAGCTCCGTATCGTAAAACATGATGAATCCTTCTCTTTGATTTTTTTTCTTTCCAGATGTGGATATATATGGTTGGATTTAGGGTTGGAGAAGGTCCAGGGGGCCCGCAAGCCACCAGGGCGCACCCCCAGGCTTGTGGCCAAGGGGTGGACCCCCTCTGGTTGATTCTTTCGCGAGTATTTTTTATATATTCCAAAAATATTCTCCGTAAATTTTCAGGTCATTCTGAGAACTTTTATTTCTGCACAAAAATAACACCAAGGTAATTCTGCTGAAAAATAACACCAAGGATAAAAAGATGGGGTTTTCATATATTGTTTGAGTTAATTCCTCTACATCATGTCATCTTGCTTCATGTGTAACTTCGTGTCTGTGTACAAAAGTAGGGGCTCTCCTTTGTACCGCTTTACTTGTGCACGGGCAGTTAGAGCCGCGCCCGCGGCCGCACTAAGCAGGGCAGAGGAGGCAAGCCGGAACACAAGACGACCAAAGCAACGCCAATACCACAGACGCAAAGAGCAAGAGAGCGAAGTGGGCTCCCCCGGCAAGACCCTTGCCGGGGCAGCCTCCGCATCCCCGGCAAGAGCCTTGCCAGGGCAACTTTCCCAATGCCAACAGAGCGCGCTGCCCTTGAGACAAGGGGTTCCAACACCATCAACCACATTGGAACCAAGGCTAGGGAGGCACCTCCGTGGTGGCATGCAGATCTTTGTAGAGATCATTTAAATACATTATAACTAAGCACTTTTCCATCCCTCTCAGGCCACTAGCCTTTCCAACCATTTGATTGTGACTATTGAGGCTTTCAGACCATTAGATTAGATGTGAGTCACGCCTAATCCAGCTCCATTCGCTAATACGGACCGCTAACGAGCTGGGGCAGCTGCTCCCGCAGCAAAATTGTTGTCACGTGGTTTATTGGGCTCGTTATCGCTAGGACTCCACTCGTAATAGAGTAATCCTAATCCTACTAGGACTAGTCATGTAACCCGCCCCTTCAACATATATAAGGAGGGGTAGGGCACCCCAAGAGGGGACAAGCAAGAAAATAATCGCTAAGGCTAGACACAACTAGAGGAGAGCCGGTTATGCGGCGTCTCCCTCATGGGCATAATGAGATCTAGCCACAAACATCATGTAGGGCTATTACCGGATGATGTTTTCCGTGGCCCGAAGTTGTCTAAATCATTGTCTTGTGTGTTGTGTCTCTCGTCCCAATCAACCCCTCTCAAGCTACCATATAGATGCGTTGGCCTCACGACTGCTGGAATTTAGTCTATTTTGAGCAGCCCAATAACTATTTCAGAAATTCCTAATAAATCCTAGAGGCCCACTTAGCCCATTTGTGCAAGGCAAGGGATACTACTAAAGTTTAGTCCCACATTGCTAGTTTAGTGGGAGTTGGACCTCCTTATAAGGGAGGTTCTTTCCCCACTTGTACGAGCATGAGAACAAGAGGGATATCCACGCGCGCTCCTCCTCCGCCGCCCGCCTCGCCACGCCACGCCTCATCACGACGCACCGCGGGTTGCGGGAATGAGCCGAGCCGATATCTAAATTTTTGCTACGCACGATGGGTATACGAAGGGTCACGTGGGATTTGAAACGTTTTCTGTAGTGGACACTGAATTCGAACGAAGCGCCTCTTCGGCCGCTGCCTGTTCGCTTCGTCTCCCTTCGTTGCTTCACCTCCTGCCGTAGCCTCTTCGCGTCCTTCTCCTGTGCCTATATAAGAGAGGTCGCTCCTCTCCAGAGAGACACAACAGAAGCTCCTCTTCCTCTCGCCACAAAGTTCCGACCACTGCGCTGCTGCTACGTTCTTCCCCATCCCGTCTTGCAGCGTGCACCGCAGGTCGGGGCAGTAGGCCTCCGAAACCGCACCTTTTGAGTCCTGTACGGGAGAAGGGTGATAAGGTTTTTGGGGAGCGCTCAGCGCGACTACTGGCTGCTTCATCACGGACGATCCGGTCGCCGATGACTTCTTCCCCGACGTCCATGACCTCCTCGACGACATGGCAGGCCAGGACACCGACCCCAAGTCCAGCGCTTCTGCTGCTGCTGTCCCGTACGTGTTCTTGTCTCTCCTGTTAAAGGTTCTGCCGCAGTTCTTTGTTCTAGTCCTTGTCCTACACATGATAGGTTCTACTTCATATATGCTACCTGCTATACTATCTGCTTTAGATATGATAGGCTACGGTTCATATATGCAGAAGCTATTTACCTTCTCTCTGTCAGAACGCATGACTTGTTTTATCTCTACTATATTAGTCATGCTTTATCTAGTATTTCTGTTAATAAAATCATTTGGTAAATTTCTCATATTTCCAACAATCCAAAAACCTTATTATAGGCAATTTACCCCAAGTGGTTTTGCTGCTTCCATGAGACCTCCTATGTTTGAGGGTATCCCCTATAAGAGGTGGCGCGTGAGAGCAGTCTTGTGGTTTCAAACCATGAGTTGCTATCACGCCACTCTCGGCAAACCTGAAGGAGAGCTTGATGCTCAACAGGCACAAGCTTTTCAGAAAATGGATACTCTGTTTAAGGCTGCTCTCTTGAGTGTTCTTGGTGAGAACATAGTTGATGCTTATGCGTCAATTGATAATGGAAAAGATATATGGGATGCACTCGAGGCCAAGTTTGGGGTCTCGGATGCTGGCACTGAGCTGTACATCATGGATCAATTCTATGATTATAGGATGACTGAAGAGCGCTTCATGGTTGAGCAAGCTCATGAGATACAGTCATTTGCTAGAGAACTTGAGCACTTCAGTTGTATGCTACCGGACAAGTTTGTTGCCGGAGGTATCATCACTAAGCTTCCTCCTTCATGGAGGAACTTTGCTACCTTGCTGAAGCATAAGAGGCAGGAGTTTTCCGTCCTGGATCTCATTGGCACTCTTGATGTGGAAGAAAAGGCGAGAGCAAAGGACACACGTGCTCGAGGTATTGAGGGAGGATCTAGTGCCAATGTGGTACAGAAGCAGAACTTCCAGCCCCACAAGTTCAAGAACAAGGGCAAGTTTGATGGAAAAGCAAAGTTTGATGGGAAGAACAAGGCTATGCAACACACGAACTTCAAGAAGAAGAATGGCAAGAAGAAAGGTGCTTGTCATGTGTGTGGGGATCCTGATCATTGGGCTCCTAGTTGCCCTAATCGCTATGACAAGCGTCATCCTGGGAAAGGCGGCAAGACCGCTAATGTTGTCATTGGAGACACTGACATAAAGGATGTTGGGTATGGTATATTTCCCACTATTCTTTCAGTATGTCATTCTCCTGACTGGTTGATTGACACGGGTGCTAATGTGCATGTATGCGGTGATATTTCCATGTTTTCGTCTTATCAGACCGCATGCACTTCAACCGTGCTGATGGGCAACGGTTCAAGTGCTTCTGTTTGTGGTGTTGGCACGGTCGATCTGAAGTTTACTTTGGGGAAGATCGTGCAGCTGAAGAACGTGCATTATGTCCCCTCTGTCAATAAAAATCTTGTTAGCGGATCTCTTCTGTGTAGAGATGGCTACAAGCTTGTCTTTGAGTCGAATAAATTTGTAATATCCAAGTATGGAACCTTTGTTGGTAAAGGCTATGAGTCAGGAGGCTTGTTTCGTTTATCCTTATCAGACGTTTGCAATAAAGTTGTTAATCATATTTGCAACAATAGTGAATCAATGTGTGGCATTCACGTCTTTGTCATGTTAACTTTGGTTGCATGTCGCGACTAGCGAATTTGAACTTAATCCCTAGTTTCACCACCGTCAAGGGATCTAAGTGTCAAGTGTGTGTGCAAGCTAAGCAACCTCGTAAGTCTCACACGACTGCGGAAATAAGAAATCTTGCACCACTAGAGCTCATACATTTAGATCTATGTGAAATGAATGGTGTGTTGACAAAAGGTGGAAAGAAATATTTCATGACGTTAATTGATGACTCCACTAGATACTGTCGTGTGTATCTTCTGAAATCTAAGGATGAGGCTTTGAATTTTTTCAAGATCTATAAAGCTGAAGTGGAAAACCAACTTGATCGAAAAATCAAGAGGCTTAGGTCCGACCGTGGTGGAGAGTATTTTTCCAAAGAGTTTGATGCTTTTTGTGCAGAACATGGTATAATCCATGAGAGGACTCCTCCCTACTCACCTCAGTCAAATGGGGTGGCCGAAAGAAAGAACCGTACTCTAACTGATTTGGTTAACGCCATGTTAGATACATCGGGTCTCTCCAAGGCATGGTGGGGGGAGGCGATATTGACAGCATGTCATGTCCTGAACCGAGTCCCCACAAAGAACAAAGAGATAATTCCATTCGAGGAATGGGAGAAGAAAAGGTTAAAACTCTCTTATCTGCGAAGATGGGGTTGTTTGGCGAAAGTCAATGCTCCAATTTCAAAGAAGCGGAAGCTTGGACCAAAGACTGTGGATTGTGTTTTCCTGGGATATGCTTTTCATAGCATTGGCTATAGATTCTTGGTTGTAAAATCTGAGGTACCTGACATGCATGTCGGTACGATCATGGAGTCGAATGATGCGACTTTCTTTGAAGATATCTTTCCCATGAAGGATATGGCTACCTCATCTAATCAGGAGATGCCTAGTTCATCGAATCAGGAACTAGTTACAATTACCAAACCTACCATTTCAATAGAACACTTTGAAAGTCATGTGGAGGAGAAAAATGAAGTTCCTACTAGGAGCAAGAGACAAAGGATTGCAAAGTCCTTTGGTGATGATTTTCTTGTGTATCTCATAGATGACACTCCTAGTTCTATTTCAGAGGCCTATGCATCTGAAGATGCTGACTACTGGAAGGAAGCGGTTCGTAGCGAGATGGATTCCATCTTGGCGAATGAAACCTGGGAGATAACTGATCGTCCTTATGGGTGCAAACCTATAGGATGCAAATGGGTATTCAAGAAGAAGCTTAGGCCTGATGGTACTATTGAGAAGTACAAGGCTCGGCTCGTGGCTAAGGGTTATACCTAAAAGGAAGGTGAAGACTTCTTTGATACTTACTCACCTGTGGCTCGATTGACCACTATTCGAGTTCTACTTTCACTAGCTGCCTCACATGGTCTTCTCGTTCATCAAATGGATGTTAAGACTGCTTTCCTAAATGGAGAGTTGGACGAGGAAATTTATATGGAACAACCAGATGGGTTTGTACTAGATGGTCAGGAAGGGAAAGTGTGCAAGTTGCTGAAGTCTTTGTATGGACTTAAGCAAGCACCCAAATAGTGGCATGAGAAGTTTGAAAGAACTTTAATAGCTGCAGGCTTTGTTGTGAACGAAGCTGACAAATGTGTGTACTATCGCCATGGTGGGGGCGAGGGAGTTATCCTGTGCTTGTATGTTGATGACATACTGATTTTAGGAACAAATCTAAATGTTATTAAGGAGGTCAAGGATTTCCTATCTCATTGTTTTGAGATGAAGGATTTAGGAGTGGCTGATGTCATTCTGAACATCAAGTTGTTGAGAGACGATGATGGTGGGATTACATTGCTTCAATCTCACTATGTGGAAAAGATCTTGAGTCGCTTTGGCTATAGTGACTGCAAGCCCTCTCCAACACCATATGATGCGAGCGTGTTACTTTGAAAGAATCAAAGAATTGCTAGAGATCAATTGAAATATTCTCAAATTATTGGCTCACTTATGTACTTAGCCAGTGCTACAAGACCTGACATCTCTTTTGCTGTTAGCAAACTGAGTCGGTTTGTTTCAAAACCAGGAGATGTGCATTGGAAAGCTCTAGAAAGAGTTTTGCCTTATTTGAAAGGCACTGCAAATTATGGAATTCACTACACCGGGCATCCAAAGGTGCTTGAAGGGTATAGTGACTCAAACTAGATCTCAGATGCTGATGAGATAAAGGCCACGAGCGGTTATGTATTCACTCATGGAGGTGGCGCTGTTTCTTGGAAGTCTTGCAAGCAGACCATCTTAACGAGGTCAACAATGGAAGCAGAACTCACAGCACTAGATACAGCTACGGTTGAAGCAGATTGGCTTCGCCGGCTCTTGAATGACTTGCCGGTTGTTGAGAAACCTGTACCGGGTGTCCTTATGAACTGCGACAATCAAACTGTGATCACGAAAGTGAGCAGCTCAAAGGATAACATGAAGTCATCAATACACGTTCAGAGAAGGTTAAAGTCTGTCAGGAAAATGAAAAACTCCGGAGTTATTGCGTTAGATTATATCCAAACGTCTAAAAATCTGGCAGATCCTTTTACCAAGGGTCTATCACGTAATGTGATAGATAATGCATCGAGGGAGATGGGTATGAGACCCACAATATGAGTTGTTCACAGTGGTAACCTATTCTTTGTGATCGGAGATCCCGTGAATTAGATGTGGAAGACAAGCTATTGGTCAACTGAGAGGAGAGTATCCTTACTATTCACAATACCACTCCATGAAGATGCAATACTCTCCTAATCTGCATGGCAGGTTGATGTATATCTTAATGTGTTCTAAGTGGCTTATTTAAGCAGAGATGTTATCCTGCAGAACATCTTTTGAAGAACACACCTATATGAGTCTGATTGTCAAACATCGCAATCTATGAGAGTAGGGTTCTCTCTAGTAAACTCATGAAAGGTCACGGAGTATGACGCATAAGCTCCATCCGCGGGGAAGATCCACGGTAGCCACGCATCGGTCAAGGCTTTACGTGAAGCTAGATTCGCAGAAAACTTGGAGTTCAAGGCTCAGTCCACTGTTGAAGTTGCTTATTAGTGTAGCATAGAGTTCTAGGTGGAAGTTCAACTTAACAGTCTCCACTGCAGTACTGGTATATAAAATAGTGTTTTGGAATCAAAGGCAAATTTCTGTGTGCCTCTGGGATCTGGTAGGGGATTGCTGGAATTTAGTCTATTTTGCGAAGCCCAATAACTATTTCAGAAATTCCTAATAAATCCTAGAGGCCCACTTAGCCCATTTGTGCAAGGCAAGGGATACTACTAAAGTTTAGTCCCACATTGCTAGTTTAGTGGGAGTTGGACCTCCTTATAAGGGAGGTTCTTTCCCCACTTGTACGAGCATGAGAACAAGAGGGATATCCACGTGCGCTCCTCCTCCGCCGCCCGCCTCGCCACACCACGCCACGCCTCGTCACGACGCACCGCGGGTTGCGGGAATGAGCCGAGCCTGTAGTGGACACTGAATTCGAACGAAGCGCCTCTTCGGCCGCTGCCTGTTCGCTTCGTCTCCCTTCGTTGCTTCACCTCCTGCCGCAGCCTCTTCGCGTCCTTCTCTTGTGCCTATATAAGAGAGGTCGCTCCTCTCCAGAGAGACACAACAGAAGCTCATCTTCCTCTCGCCACAAAGTTCCGACCAATGCGCTGCTGCTACGTTCTTCCCCATCCCGTCTTGCGGCGTGCACCGCAGGTCGGGACAGTAGGCCTCCGAAACCGCACCTTTTGAGTCCTGTACGGGAGAAGGGTGATAAGGTTTTTGGGGAGCGCTCAGCGCGACTACTGGCTGCTTCATCACGGACGATCCGGTCGCCGACGACTTCTTCCCCGACGTCCACGACCTCCTCGACGACATGGCAGGCGAGGACACCGACCTCAAGTCCAACGCTTCTGCTGCTGCTGTCCCGTACGTGTTCTTATCTCTCCTATTAAAGGTTCTGCCGCAGTTCCTTGTTCTAGTCTTTGTCCTACACATGATAGGTTCTACTTCATATATGCTACTTGCTATACTGTCTGCTTTAGATATGATAGGCTACGGTTCATATATGCATAAGCTATTTACCTTCTCTCTGTCAAAACGCATGACTTGTTTTATCTCTACTATATTAGTCATGCTTTGTCTAGTATTTCTGTTAATAAAATTATTTGGTAAATTGCTCATATTTCCAATAACAACTAAGTCCTCACTGTAGGATATCTGCCGTGACAATTCCACGATAGTTGGCGCCCACCGTGGGGCTCGCGCAGGGTGGTATTGAGTTCTTGGAGGGATCTCTACCAGGGATCAAGGAGTTTGTGATTTTCCGGACGAAGAAGAACCTTTTTGGAATGATCTGCATCAACTTCAAGTTTATCGGTTCAGATTTATAATCTGTGAGATTTGAGGTTAAGAAAAATTAGGTTTGAATCCGTGCGCCGCCACATGCGACGGGCGGTCCATCCGTCCGGAGCCAAATCAATTACAAGGGTACCGCTGCAAGAGGCCAAGTGCAAAAAGGAATTCCATCCATACGGATGAAAATCATTAAGTTACAGTTATTTTTGTCTAATTCGCCAAGTTGCCGCCGCCGCGTACAGGATTCGCCGAGACGGTCAAATTTTTTCCATCACATTAAGCATCACAGCCTAATGGTTTCAAAGGCTGGTGTACTTCTCGACTAGTATATCACCTGAAGCCAAATCAGTTTTCTTTAATCAACTCTGATCGCTACAAGGAATCTACCAAAAGGGGGGAGTCAAACCAACTACGACCCGGTTTCTGAGTCGCCACCGAGCGCGCCTCCACCGGTCGAGCCGCCGCGGCCGTTCTGAGCCGCCTCCTGCCGCTGCTGTCTCTGCGGCCACAAGCCGCCGCTTGCCAAAACTGCCACAGCTCTTATCCCTGAAGCGTACGAGCGAACAGATCAGTGAGTTACGCGACGCCCAAAGGCTAGTTCGCTCGAGGGGAAGGCCCGTATGGAGACGTACGCCTGATAAATAAATCCAACAGGACCTCCAAAAAATTGTACGTATTAGTTCCACTTACTGCCCCAATGGCACAAGGACCAAGGATTTTGATACTCTTGTCTCTCACGAGAAGGAAGCTACCAAGGCTGATCAATTGTCGTTCTGTGCTACACGGAAATCGTCTGTCCGGTTATTCGCCGCCGCGGGCTACATCAATACACAAGAGCCTGTATCTAGCATGGTTTTCGCTCTGAAGCTACCTGATGGACCTTTGCCCGTCTCAACTGCAGCAGGGGAGAGTTGTCGGCAGCCTCGCTGCCCTCCGCTTCCGGTCGTCGCTCCTCCGTGTTGAGCCGCCTGTCTTCGTCAACTTGAGCTGGTTACTTGCCAACGTGCTTCGCCGGCTATCCGCCTTCTCCGACGCACAACTTTGCTGCTGCTGCTCACCTCCGCGGGCGCCTCAACGGAGAAGTGTTGTGGACCACCGCCGTGCTCACCTCTGCACCCGGCTCCGGCAGCAGCCGACCGGTGCCTCGAGCCGCTGCTGCGGCCAGCCCCGTCGCTCCTCCTCGAGCCACTGGGGTGCTGCTGTTACGCCGAGCCGCCCTGTGCAAAACCGTCGGGCCCCTAACGCTGCTGCCTCGCACCGCTTCGAGCGCCCGCACGACTGATCGCCCGCCGTGAGACGCCGTGCGCCGCCGTGCTTTGGTACAAGCCGCCTCGCCTTCACGGCCTTGGTCTCCGCCGCGCGCTGCGAGTTTGCCTGTAGGCCGCCTCTGCCACCCTGCTGTCGTGGGATTACTAACGCGACCAAGCCGCCGTTGCCCGGTGCTGTGCTAAAGCGCTGCTTCCCTCGCATGCTTTTACTGCAGTTTTTTTTTCAGAGACGGGAAGGCAGAAGCAGATAATAAGAGATAAGGAGAAACCTACTACGTGCATGGATTATGCGGCCAGAGTGCTAATCACATGCATATACTATTCGTTTTCTATGCACTTCCAGTACCTCATACACGGTTCAATCCCCAAACTTGATATTATCCAGCGATGCATAGCGTGGTTGCCTAGATAAAACAGAGGAAGCCAGAGGAGATGTATTGGTCCAGCATTATCCATCGCCAGTGTGCTATTTTTTTATCAGCACATATTTTGTTTGAGAACAATTACTTTGATTTGCAATATTTTTTAAAGCAGGGCAAAACAATTTTGAAAAAGGCTTCATCTCAAGTCGACGCAGCTTCAAGTTGTTTCCATCTCCACCGCGGTCGCATCGCTGGGCCACCCTTCATCGGAAGCAGCCGAGGCCGTGATCAGCCAGCGCCTCCGTTCAGCCGCCGCGGTTTTTGCTTGTGCGGTTCTGGTCTTTCTTCCGCCAGTGATCATCGTTGCAGCCTGTCTCAACTGAGCCGCCTATGCAGCCGCGCGTTCAAACTGTGGAGCCACCGCCGTGTTCAATTGACCCGACCCATCTTTGCTCTTTTTCGTGCGCGCAGCCGTCCGGCTCACCTTCCGTTCAGGACGCTCGATCCAGTACCTTTGCGGCCACCCCACGTACTTTACCGTGTTTCCAAGTCGCCGGGGCGGGCTCTGTTTCCGCGTTGACCCGTGGATGGCCATTAATTACTTATGGACGCTACTTACGGACCATTTGGCATCCTTACAAATCAGGTAATATCCATCTAACTATATTTTTAGTACATATTGTTTTTTCCAAGAACAATTACTCTTGTCCGCAATATATTTTGTGCAGGACAATGATTATCAAAAAGATGGTGCCATACTATGTCTATGGAGGGCGCGTTAGCATTATCACGCCCCGGCGTTTCCGCCCGCTTGCTGTTGAACGGGTGTGCGCAAGCCGCCGCCCGTGCAGCTCAATCTATGTCAACTCATCGAGACCGCGCCCGCGATTGACTCGCCGTCTGCGTGGCTTATCGCGCCTGCAATTAATTCGCCCGTCCGCACCGGCTTACAACGCCACGGCCGGCTCATCTATCTGCCCCGTTGATCGGCTCCACAGCGGTTGATTTCAAGCTTCATCGTGGTGATCATCAACTCTGCGGTGGATAACTACTAGCCTGACGTATCAGGTGAAATCCATCCAATATATTTTTATATTACATATTGCTTTCTCTAAAAAGAGCAACTACTCTGGCTTGCAAGTTCTCTAATGCAGTGGTCTACTGCAAAAGGGACTATTATATTACTGAGCTATTGAGTGACTCATAACGGTTTATATCACGGTCAAATATGAAGAATCTCAAGATAACTCTTTAAGTCGTCTTAAGACTCGGGGGCTACGATGACATGACTCAGTAAATGATTGCTAGTTTAAAGCAGATTCAATAACTCCGGATCAGTGGAGGGAAGATAACCCGGTTCCGGAGGCTACTGCTATATTGATGAAAATCTAAAAGCCATCACAAAGTTTCCGGCTCAAAATGAAGAATGCCGGTTTAAAATCCGGTTCAAGAGAAATCTGTCTCTCGCAAAGTTTTGAAGATCTCAACATCCGGTTTAAAATCCGGTTCAAGAGAAATTCGTCTCTCACGAAGCTTTGAAGCTCTCAATATCCGGTTTAAAATTCTGGCTCAAGAAGAATTTACCTCTTACAAAGTTTGAGTTTTCAGGAAAAATTAAAGGGACCAAAGTGAGTTCGTTGCAAAGCACAACTCAAACATAGGTACCCTGCTTCCAAGACCGTTGGGGGCTGATCGTATTCGAATCTAGCCTAACCCCTTTTGGTCCGACTTTGATCGTATTCGAATCAGAGTCGTTAAAAAAGTCTCAAGGTCATTTGGGGGCTTCCTGTTCAAACATAGGTCGTATTGGAACCAAAGAGAACATAGCTGTTGGTACCCTCTTGATCAGCGCAATGCCAAACCCACTAGGGGGCTTCTTGATCGTATTCGAATCATAGCTTAACCCCTTTTGGGTCGGACTTTGATCGTATTCGAATCAAAGTCGTTAAAAAAGTCTCTAGGTCATTTGGGGGCTTCCTGTTCAAACATAGGTCGTATTCGAACCAAAGAGAACATAGCAGTCGGTACCCTCTTGATCGGTGCAATGCCAAACCCACTAGGGGCTTACCGATTGTATTCGAATCATAGCTTAACCCCTTTTGGTTCGACTTACTGACCGTATTCGAATCAGAAGCCTCGCTTTTTCTCTTTGTTTGCCGTAAGTTTTTGAAAATAATCTTTCGAGTTTGTCTTGAGACTTTTTTGTTCAGATCTGAGGCATATATATGGGGTTTCTATTTAACCCGGTTTGGCTTTGGACGATAAGTCGGCAGCATATGACAATCATCAAACATTTGGAAGTCTTGGCTTCTAAAGATTGGGTTATCACCCTTACTGTGCAGGTCACATAAACCGGCAGTGCAAATTCAATATCACGGGTATGGTATTATAGTTATGTTTCAAAGTTATGATTCACAACAGGCTTATCTGTGACTCTTTTTTACACATCAGTGGTGCCAAGGGTTCTTGTGATCTACTTGTGTGCAGGATAAGACTACATTTGGGTGGTTACCCGCCCTGGCTTTTGACGTTAAGTCGCCAGGGCATATGTTATTTAAACTCTGTGCAGGATTTGCAGAACTATGACTTATATAAATGCTTAAGTCCAAGCTCATCATTAAGATTGATGCTTCAAAATGATTATCCGTTCTGGATTTTCTCAAAGGCTATAAATAGTCGGGTTATAAAAATTCCGGCTTACAATGGAGGCGTATTAAATCGCCATCGGCCAAGAGCCGCCGGGTATTTAAACTCCGGATTTACTTGTCAACAAATAAGGTATTCAAAGTCGCTTTGGCGCAATGACTATTATTTTATCAATGGATATGATTTATTCTACAATGGAAGGAATAGTCCCGAGTTGCTGCAGGCTTACGACCCGGCACTTGGGGGCTACATTATTCAGATTGAGATTATATCAAATATGCAAGTCCCATGTCACTGCCAGCATGCACCATGGCACTTGGGGGCTAATGCAAAGTCATTTTTTGTCTCACTTTATTGAAGATCCGACTCATCACATTGTAATGAGCTGGCCCTTGGGGGCTACCAATTGCTCCTACAAAAAATTCAAGGTACACAAGCCTCAACCCATTATATTGAAAGATCCACTACTCAGTTGGTAGAGTACAAAGCTCTTAACCTTATGGACGTGGGTTCAAGCCCCATGGTGGAGATTACATCATATGATGTTATTATCAATGAATTATATACAAAGTCCCAACTCAGTATTATCTTACTGAGCCGACCCTTGGGGGCTACACGTTGCTGCTCAAGTCTACATGATCATATTTACAAAGTCTCTGCTCATTATTGCATAATGATTCGGCCCTTGGGGGCTACAGGTGATATGCATATAAGGGAGAAAAATTTTCAAATTCTCAGTTTTGAGCAGACCAGATTGACCCGGCGTCTGCAATAATCATGACCCGGTGTCGGCAACAATTATGACTCGGCATCATCTATTTATAACCCGGCAGTTTTGGTAATCATAAATTGGCAAGTTTCTACATCTTCAAGCCGGCTGAAAATCAGATGAGTATTTCAAGACCAATATTTATTAAGCCGGCGCTTTGGAAACCGATTCAAATGGATTATTTCTTTTAATATTTCTCTACAAGAGCCAATGTCAGCAAATTTGGTTATGAAGCTGGCCTATTGACCCAGATTTTTCAGAAGAAGTGCTCGGATTTTTTGCATTGGTAATGTTTGAACACATCTGCTAAAGGAGATTTGCTATTAGATCATGAATGCGCAGCCAGGAGGAAATGACAAGGCCTTAAGGATGATTAGGTGCCGGTTCAGGAAAATATTTAACCCGAAGCACAACCTATCAAGTTTGTTCTTGTGTTTATTTTACAGGTTCAGTTTAACATGTATAAATCCGAATTAAACTAGGGGGGGCTAATATCGGGGATATACCCCGCGGTATGACCCGGCCGAAAGTATGACCCAGTCGGACTCGGCGTTTCATTGGTAACCCGCCGGAGGATTGGCGACTTACGAGTCTGGCGGCTCGCTGGCCTGACGACTCATGAGCCTGGCGACTCACGGATGACCCCGATGGCGGGTCAGATAGAGGACTAGGCCCGAGGCCCAGAAGACCGGCTCATGTTATGGTGGGCCGGCTTAAGAGGAAAAAGGCATAAGGAATATTCTCCTACAAAGGAAGCAAGACTAGGACTCCACTTGTAATAGAGTAATCCTAATCCTACTAGGACTAGTCATGTAACCCGCTCCTTCAACATATATAAGGAGGGGCAGGGCACCCCAAGAGGGGACAAGCAAGAAAATAATCGCTAAGGCTAGACACAACTAGAGGAGAGCCGGTTATGCGGCGTCTCCCTCATGAGCATAATGAGATCTAGCTACAAACAACATGTAGGGCTATTACCGGATGATGTTTCCAGGGGCCCGAAGCTGTCTAAATCCTTGTCTTGTGTGTTGCGTCTCTCGTCCCGATCAACCCTTCTCAAGCTACCATATAGATGTGTTGGCCTCACGACATCTGCCGTGACAATTCCACAACATGGCTCCCCCTTTCAGGTGAGATCTGTAGCGCGATAGGCGGCAGTAGCGGTGAAGTGCCTCCACCTCCAGGTGAGATCTGTTGCGCACACGATCTCTCTCTCTCTCTTCCTCGCCCCCTTCTCTCTCACCATCGTGGATCAGCGCCACCATAGCCTGTGTTCAATCCCACACCGCCGCCTCTGTCTCCCAGCGACGTCATCTCGCCGCCCTCGGCCTCACCATCAACTGATGCAGGGAGTGATACCGCCACCTCCATCTCCCGAGTATTTAACAAAAAACTACCACAATTCGTGGAACCGTGCCTAAAAACTACCACTTTACAAATTTGTGCGGAAAACTACCACTTTTGTTCTAATCTTTGCCTAAAAACTACCAAGTCAGAAAAGTGGCCGATTCAGATTGTTTAAGCGTGATTATAACATGCTGGGCCCACCCGTCGGGGCTGAAAAAGTCAACCCCGTTACTTTGACCGTTAGCATGTGGGGCCCACACGTCAGTTCTTTCTTCTTCCTCTAAAATTCCCTATCTTCTTCTAAAATTCCCCATGGAGATCTCCGATGGCTTTCAATGGCAGACGAATTGAGCTAGCTAGCTCTAATAGCCTGGCTCCAATCGACTTTTGCTTCGGACGAATCGAGCTAGCTAGCTCCAATTTCCTCGATGTAAAATCGCGGCCGAACATGCAGCCGGGCGGGAAGGGCGGAAGGACCAGCCGCAGAACTCCCGGCCTTGGCCATGGCACGGTCGTCGTAGATGACCACGGACCCGTCCGCCGCCACAACCCAGGACAGCTTGGCCGGAGGAGCGAATGCCAGCTTCGAGCGCGGCGGCAGCCATGGCCAGGTCGCGGAGGCCAGCGCGCAGCCATGGCCAGCTCGCCCGGAATGGAAGCTCGCGCGGAGGCCAGCTTCGAGCGCGGCGGTCGCCGACGAGCTCGCCCGGCGACGCGGAGTCCAGCCAGCGCGGCGGCTCGCTTGCTCGGGCAGCTCGCCCACAGCCGGCCCGGCGACACTATGCATACAAAGTGTTTGTAGAAATGTCCCAGTGAACACGTGGGTCCCATCTATCATAACGGTCAACATAGCGGTCAATCTAGTGGGGTTGACTATTATTATCATGTCAATGCTTACGTGTGGGCTAGCCCTGTCATAATCACGCTTAGACGAGTCGAATCGGCCATTTTTCTGACTTGGTAGTTTTTAGGCAAAGATTAGAACAAAAATGGTAATTTTCCGCACAAATTTGTAAAATGGTAGTTTGTAGGCATGGTTTCACGAATTGTGGTAGTTTTTTGTTAAATACTCCCATCTCCCCTTTCCCTGCCTCTGAACCCAACTGAGAAGAAACTCATCTCTTCCCCTCTCTCAGGGCATCCTCTCTTACCCTCCCGTGGCTCCTCGTCCTCCTCCCATGGACACCAAATTCTACAAGGATTTTTTATTCAAATTGTTCTTTGTCACTAGGTCACCGGCAAGGTCTTAGTCCATGATTTGTTCGTCTCGCGCTACAGGTGGGAATGATGTTTCATCGCGGATTGCACAAATAAGTGCCGCTTCTTGACACAGATTGGTCTGGATTTGTGCAGATGGTGGAGGTGGAGAAGTCTGAGCGAGGGCTCGAGGAGGTGGAGGAAGAGATGGTGGCCAGCAGCGCTCCTTCGGCCAGGAAAACGTGGGCACTCCGGTTCGTTCATATCGACTAAATCACGGGTCGGTGAGTCACTATTGCCCAAAACCAAGCGGTGGATGGCGCTCACAAGCAAAAGCAGTCACATAATCATCTTCAAGGCTAAGATCAACGTGCTCCTGCCCTTTAGGCCCTTTGCCATCCCGCTCCACTACCTCTCCAGAAACCACAATAATCACACTTATAAATTAATTTTTAGTATTCATCAGAATTGTACAGTATTACTTGTCCTTTTATGTTTAATTATTTTTTCTATTTAGTGTTACTTTTGAATCTTTTATAGCACAAGCATCTGTTTCTTCTTATAAATTCTATGTCACGTTTAGTCGCAGGAGCAAGACTGACATGTAGTGCCTTCTATATCCTCAATTTTCTATCTTCAAATGGTTCATATTAAGCAGATGTACTCAAACATGTAATTATGTTTCCCCAACAATTGTGCTTTATACTATCATAATTTGAAATGAATCCCTGTGTTCTAGGAGGAAAAATTCGAGCTCCATATTACTTGGTCTGCTGCTTCTTCTGGGTTGTCTTCTACCTTCCAGTAGATTCTGTGAAGCTCCAATGGCTAACAAACAGGTTAGTGCTCGTGCACTATTATGCCTCAAGTTAATTATCTTGTGATGCAATTTCATATTTTATGGTCTGATTGCTCTAGGTGGAACTGACTGCTCTACTACAGTGTGATTGCTCTAGATGGAACTAACTGCTCTATTGCACGGCATTGCTAGGTCGCCAGTCCGTTCTTGATTTCGATTATGGGCGTGATATTGTGATATTATCCATGAACTAGAGAATGGAGTGAAAACAATTGGTCTACTGATGAACTTGACAGTTAGTATTTTTTATGGCAGATGCATAGAATTTAAGTGTCAGGAGTTTGCCTTTTGGTATGTCCTTGTGGTGCGTTGCCTCTCCATTAAATTCTCATGTTCGCGGATTCTGGAGTGTAGTTATATTGTGTCATGCCTTTTTAGATGAAAATATAATGGAGTGGTATGTTCCATCACTTGGGACCATGTAACTATATTATTTGATATTTAGTATAGAGTTCTGAACTATCTTGGCTGGGCTTGATTTAGGCAAAAAAAATTACTTCTGTGAAGTTGTAGTCACAACTATAATTATCCAGGGAGGAAGTGATGTAAAAGGAGGAGATGTCTTGCACTACTGTTGCTTGGTACCAGACATGAACGACTTCATTAGGAGTTTGCTGCATGGTTGGAGGTCAGCTCAGCTTTTCTATGTGCTTAACTTTTGCAGATATAAAAAATTATGTAGTCTTGAAGCTGAAATTTAGTTGATTGAAAGTAAAGAGATTCAGAGTAAGAGACTTTTTTGCACTCAGGGGACGAGCACGGTAACATGTCTTCTCACTCCAATATTTGAGACTGAATTTGATAAAATTAGGCACTGCATTTTTTTCAAATTAATGGCAAAATACACTCATGGACAGTTTTAAATAAAACAAAAGTGTGTAATTTTCCTCTGCTTTGTGTTGAAGTCCTCTTGTATAGGGCATTTGAGGTTCTGTTTAGTGCATAAGTTGGCGAATCTTTTGCAGCAAACACTCATTTATTTGCTTTGCCATGAAATTTCCTACATACGACCGTCCTGTCTATCCAGGTGCCATATTTTTAGGTTTGATATCTAATAAGTTAACTTCAAATTTGAATGCCATGTATAGCATTTTCAGAATTGGAGTGACAGCATCGGTCGTCGCTACTACTTTAGTGATCTAAAACGTCTTATATTAGCTTATAGAGGTAGTATTTGGGTTGTCATTGACATCACACATTGACTGGCGATGTTGCATGTCAGAGGGGTCTACTCATACGTGCAGTTTTCCATTGTCTTTGGTGATTCTTTTCTTTATTTCCCACCTTGCACGTTTGGTATATTCATGGATTCACCCTTCTTTCTAATATTTTAGTTTACTAAAATCGTAACAATTGGTGTCAAAACCTTATATTCGATGCTATTGCATATCAGTACCATTACCCTGTTTGCAGATTTTTAGTTAACCTGTATTAGAAGAAATCATACGCCAACTTACAACCTACTAAAAAAAGATATTGAAAATCAAATAAAACGTAAGACAAAAAGATGACCAGTACATTGGTACTATTTGGACCATGCTTCTTACATATATGTTTGATTACATTATCTACACAATTCTATAATTGTCCACATTATTTTCCTTAGCTTAACATGCCATTGCATACATAACTATTTATTATAACAACAATTTTAAGGTGAACCATGTTTGCCGCGACTTGCACATTTTTAATGTTCAATGGACTAAGACCAGAGTTTTCTGCCTGTACACATTCTATTTGCATTACATTTTTCTGTAAAATAATACTGACAGCTTCATCATTGTGTTCTACAGGAAGGTAGTTGGTGTCACTAGAGATAATAAACCATTTGGATTCCAATACCATACCATGTTGATCTACACCTGGTGTGCTTTCTCTCCTATTTATGCTTTCATTTCAGTGGTTCTAAGGCTCACACATAATGATTGAGAAAAGTAGCACAATGTTTTTTTGGCTATTTGCTATCGATGGCATGTTGCAGTTTGCCATGGGCCATGCTAAATGTGCATCTATCTAAGGCATACTGTACCTTATGGGATTTCTCATATATTTGTAGATTTATTGTATTTTCTTTGAATTGGATTGTAGATTTGTTGTTGTGTTGTCAGAATAAACAATGCATGAATTCGGTAACTGATTTTATAGCTGCAGTCTCCTAAGCACAATTACTGGTGCTTTATTTTCTAATCTTCGGTTTTATTTTGTCGTTAAATACTATACAGCTTGGTTTTGTTACTAACTTTAATCCAATCATATATTTACATCAATCACTATTATTTTAGTGACAAAATAGACGGGCGCAGCAACACGCGCCATCATGGTCTAGTAAATACACAAGATCAAATGAGAACCAGAAGACAACGATCCTTAGCAAGATCCTTCCCAAGGAAGTCCACGAGACCCCCGCCAAGATCCTTGCCGAGGACGACCGCGGTGCCGAGGGAAGACCCTTGCCGGGCCCCCGGCAAGGCCCTTGTCGAAGACTTCTGCGGGGCCATAGCCAGGCCCATGCCTGCCAAGACTCCACCGCCGCTCCCATGCAGCTGCTAGCTCGACCAGCTGGGCAGGCATCTGCGTAGCAGCGTGCGGCCTCCACACCAACTCAGCGAGCACCTGCGTGGTGGCATGCAGGTCTTCGTGAAGACTCCTCCACCGCGCCAGCCCAACAGCCAGCCAACGTGGCGCTGCAATGCCTCGTCAGCTTGGACGCGCGTCGGAGCCAAGTGAGGCGACGACAGCTGGGACGGGCTTCTTTGCCGCGACCGATAAAGCAAGAGGGGCACGTCGGCATCGCATTAAATGTGTTTGTCCGACGATGACAGAGGATAGGCTCAGCCACTGTACACCTTTCCACCTCTTGTGTGCCACTGTGGCGACCCCTTTTATCTATAAAAGGAGGTCTGAGGCGTACTGGAGAGGGATTCAGATATTTTGTACTAGAGGGACACTGTAGCTAGTTCAAGAACACAAGAACACTCAAATATACATCAAAGCAGGACTAGGGTTTAAGGCGTCCCCGCGGCCCGAACCTGGGTAAACGATTTTCGTGCTGACCGCCCGACCCTCTTTTTGCACAACCCCGCGCCCACCTACTATAGAAGGGATCCCAGTGATTCCATAGGTGTCATTTCCACTGACATCTTTGGTGCGCCATGTAGGGGTTTGCAGTTGTGAAAATCAGGTCTGGTTGAAGCAGCGGCTTCATCATGGTCATCACTCCAAGGAAGAAGGCGACTGAACGACCGAGCAAGTGGCATCCCCGGTGGATGAAGTGAACGCTCACGCCTTGGCATAAAAGCTAAGTCATGCAAAACTTTGGGAAATTCCTTTTTATATATAAGGTTATCGTCCTCGATGATCTTGCCCTGTGTATGGAAAACTTGCACGCAATGGGGCCCTGCCACTATTGGCAACACCCTCGTTCTGTTTCGAGTCTGCTCAACAGTTCGAGCGGCTGCGTTGAGAACGGCAGGGTGAACTTCTGCAATTGGCAACGCTCTCGTTCCGTCTCGAGTCCGCTCGATAGTTCGAGCGGCCGCATTAAGAGCAGTGAGGTGGTTTTCCCGGCAGCAGGCATACCCGGCAGGCCATTGGGGACCCGTCCTCAAAGCGCCGCGGCCTGGGTTTTCGCGCCAGCAAGCCTACCCGATTACATAGGGTGGACATACAAAGGGAGATCAAACAGGAAAATTACATGCATCGTTTCAAAAGCACTGCAGAGTTATATTACATCAGTTGTCACTGCAGTTCTAACTAAAGATAAAAATTGTCTTGGTCATGAACATGCAGCGGCGATAAGAAACGGGGTGCCTAGTCCCAGCGTTGGCCTTCTATCCTCCGAACTCCGTCGATGCGGCTGATCACGGGCTTGATACGCTCCTCGAGCATCGCGAGGTCCATGCCCTCCGGCAAGCTCTCTAGCGCAACGTCGAAGTCGAGGTTCTAGTACGCCACCTTGGTGAGGACCTTGGTCATGGCACCCCGGCAAAGCCTCCGGGCCTCATCGGCCAGAGAGGCCGCCCTGCCGGAGCTGAACTGCTCCAGGGCCCCGAGAACACCCTCGAAGAACAGGGTCAGCCTGGCATTGGGAGTCACGCTCGGCTCCGGGACATACCTCACGTTTGGCATCCCCATGGTAGCCAGCTGCGTGGTCATCCTGCCGGCGACGCCGGCGAGGCGGTCGATCCAGAGTTTCTCGCCTTTCAAGAAATCCTCGTGGTTGGCGGCTTCGTTCTTCCGCAGCTGCCTCTCCGTCTCCAGATTCTTGGTCAGGGTCTCCTCCCGAGCCCTGACCTCCGACAACGTCCCCTCAAGACCCTCCAGCTTCAGCTTCAGGTCCTGGATGGAGCCGTTGGCCTTGGAGAGTAGCTTGGCCTTGGCGAGGACCATGGCTTGCGCGTCAGCCAAAGTGCCTTTGGCCGTGTCCATCTCCCTCATCAACTCCAGGACCTGCTTCTTCAGCCCATCCCGCTCCACCTCCAGCTCGTTCACCTTGCCGAAATGGACCTGGGCCTGAGCATTGAGTGCCTCATTGTGCCTCTGCTCTAGTTCCTGGGTCCGCTGCACGACAAGCTTCTCGACCTCCTCGTCCTTACCGCGGAGTGTCGCGGAAAGTTTCTCCTCGCGAGTGGCAAGGTCCTCCTCATAGGAGTTCAGCATGGCCTAGTGCTGGCGCCGAGAGGCCTCGTCCTTGGTGGCCTGTTGTCTCGCCGCCTTCTGGGCCTTCTCGACATCGGCCTGCTTCATGACAAGCTCCAGCTTGTGCTCCACCAGCAGATCCTAGGCGGCCTTCAATTCCTCGCGGGCCTGGGGGAACCAAGTCTGTGTCTTGGCGACGCTCCCCACGAGGTCCGCCTCCGCCTTGTCCACCGCCACCATCATGGACTTGGCCTTGTCCAGGCGGGCATGGTGAAGCGCGTGGAGCTTAAGGAAGTTGGCGCTCATGCCCTGGAGGAGCCGCTCCTCCTGGGAACCGCCGCCACCGGCGCTCAGTTCGTCAACGACCTCAAGCCCGACGGCGGTGAGCACCTCGTCGTCGAACACCTCCTCTTCAGCGGGCGCCCTGGTGCTCGCTGTCCATGGGAGGTGGACGAACAGGTCATCGCCCACCTTCAGGTACTTGCCTGAGCCAGGGGCGGCGGGGGAGGAAGGATGGTCGTCAACCACCTCCTCCTCGGCAGCGCCCTTGTCGGCCTCCCCGGCAGGCCCCTTGCCGGCCTCCTCGGCAGCGGCCCTGCCGGTCTCCCCGACAGCTCCTTGGCGGCGTCCCTGGCAACCTCCTCGATGATGGCGTCCACGTCCTTCCGGTCCGCCGAGGAAGGATCTGGATACCGAGAAGGGGAATGAGGCGAAGTCAGGACCAAATTCAAAAGAAGAAAAACTAACGGGGACAGAAGGCAAACAACTCACCCATGCCAGGCTGAGAAGAAGTGGCCCTCTCCCCGCCAACATTCGGTGCCGGGATGGAGCCGCCGGTGCCTGGGTTCACCTCCTCCTCCTCCGTGCGCATGGGCTCGGTGCTTGGCGCCCTTGCCGGGGACGCGCCTCGGGGCAGCGTGGTTGATGGGGGCGGCGTGTTGGGGGTGGCCCTCGATGGCTCCTCCTGCCACCGGCCTCCTCCTGCAACCACGGCAATGTCAGCACCAAGAGATCGTGCCCCAGCACACGTTAATGGAGAGCGAGTGATGAACACACGCTGGGGCCTGCGCCGGGGGCTGCTGTCTGGGCTGCTCACCACCACCATCGGCGTACTCGAGGTACCCGCCGGGGGCTGACTGCCCGTCGAGGCCCTGGCCCTCTTCGCCACCCTCTGGGCCAGCGTCTCCATGTCCCTGCAAAGATGAAGACAAGTCAAGAACAACAGCACAGTCTGTGCGGATGGAGATGACAAAAGACAAGATACTTACTTATCATTCGCCTCCTCTTTTGTTGCCTTCCTCTTCCTCCTCGGGCTAAGGGACCCAAGGTCGAAGACGACCTCTGTGTCATCCTCTATGGGAGGAGGGGAAGCGGGTGGAGTCTGAGGACGCTTGGACGAAGAAGAGGCGGTCGCTTTCTTCTTCGCCACCGCCGCTTTCACCACCTTCCCCGCCGTCGTGGCCCTCGTCTGGCGCACGGACACCTCCTGGGTTTGTTGCGGTTGTGCAGCCCTGTCGGGCCGGACTGGCTCGCCAGAGGTGGCCTGCCGCAGGACACACCCTCTCCCCGTGGCCGGGGGGACGACTACCTCGACCTCCTCCTCGGACGACTCGTCGACCACATCTTCGATAAGAGGGGCCCTGGTGCCGGCGCTGCTAGCCTCCCCAACGGACTCTACCCACTAGATGAGCTCCTTATCCTTCGCGACCACCGCGGCCTCGCCTTCCATGCCGCCAGCGCCGCCGGCCTCCTTGGCGAGCTCCACCTCCGCCGCCCTGGCAACGATGTAGTCCAGCTCCGCCTGGGTGGTGTCCTGGACGAGCAGCGGCTCGTCGCGGACGTACTTCTCCACCAGGGTGTCGAAGAACTCCTGCACCTGATCCTCCTCCGGCTCGGCCCAATTTGGGTCAAGGCCGTGCACATTGAAGTCCGGCATGATGGCGATGATGTCGGTTTGGCGAGAGTTGTTGCTCAGCGGGACCACCCCCGCCGGCAACCCAAACAAGGGCCCCTTGGCGACCTTGCCGGCCTTAGAAGCCTTGTCGGTCCTCTCGGCCCTGCCATCGCGGCTCACGTCGAGCTGAAAAAGCCGCTGGCAGAAGTGAGCGTGCGCCATCTCCGTGAAGTTGTGGTTCAAGCCGGGGCGAAGCCTCATGACGTCGGCCGCATTCCTGAAGAGCCAGGCCGGCCTCCCCTTGTTGTGCAGTGGAGCGATTCGGTGGCGGATGAAATCCGCCCCAATTATCTCCAGGGTGAGCCCGACAACGTTGAGGTGGTGGATCCTGGTGATGGCGACCTTGAGCTTCTCATCCTGGGCGTCGACATCGCCCCATTCATCCCTGCGAACCGGCGGTGCCTGGCGAACCTGGCAAAATTCATGTGGGTCCTCCTCCTCAATCCAGCACCACCGGCTTCTCCACTCCTCCCACCTCTCCTTCTGAACGCCCTCCGGATATGTCCCCTTCTCATGGGTCCTTAGGATCCAAGTGACACAACCGGAGATGGCGCCTCCCTTCTGGATCCGAGGATAGAAGTAGTGGCGGAAGAGCGCCGTGCTGGGATGCACTCCGGCGAAGCCCTCGCAGAGATGGGCGAAAAGGGCCATGCATGCCACCGCATACGGAGTGAAATCCAGAAGGTGGAAGCCGTAGGTGTGCATGACGTCGTTGAAGAAATTAGAGAAAGGGGGGCAGAGGCCGCAGGAAAAGTAGTCGATGAAGAATGGGTACCGATTCCGGCCGGCCTTGGTGAAATCAGCAGGGATGATGCGCGTGGTCGGATGCCCCATCGTCTCCCCCCCCCCCCCCCTTGCACCCCCACAAGGGCTTGAAGTTGTCCCGGAGATGGACCGCGTCGACCATCGAGGGGAAGTAGGTGAGCTGCGTTCGTCGCACCGCCAACTCACTCTCCGGCTACTCCTTCCTCCCGGCGTCCTTGGCCGCTCCCTTGCCTTTGCTGGTTTTGGGCGCCATGGCGGCTATGGGAGGTGGAGGATGAAGGACAGCGAAGACGCGGCGGCGGCGAACGAGAGCAAGAGCTTGAGAAGGAAGGAAGAGGGGACGGCGGTTCCGAGATTGGAGAAGGCGTAGAGGGTAAATGAGCAGCGTGCCTGCGGTTATTCCTTTTTACAGGGAAGGCGCGGGCCGCCTCTTTACCATTTACTGTGACATGACGCACGCGTGCGGGAACTGCCCCACGCATGACCCCCACATCACGCATGACCCTCCATGTCGCGCGTTCAAGGTGGGTCATGGGGGAGCGCAGCGGACGGAAAAGTTACTGCATTAAAAATCCGCCCCGCCTGCCCGCGCACCGTTCTGGGCCTAGCCCAACAACGCGTCGCGCTTATGTGTGGCCCAGGCCCGAGGGCTCCTGTCGGTGTACAAAAGTAGGGGCTCTCCTTTGTACCCCTTTACTTGTGCACGGGCAGTCAGAGCCGCGCCCGTAGCCGCACTAAGCAGGGCACAGGAGGGAAGCCGGAACACAAGACGACCGAAGCAATGCCAAGACCAGAGACGCAAAGAGCAAGAGAGTGAAGTGGGATCCCCCCGCAAGACCCATGCCGGGGCAGCCTTCGCATCCCCGGCAAGAGCCTTGCCGGGGAAACTTGCTCAATGCCAGCAGAGCACGCCGCCCTTGAGACAGGGGATTCCAACACCATCAACCACATTGGAACCAAGGCTCGGGAGGCACCTCCGTGGTGGCATTCAGATCTTTGTAGAGATCATAAATACACAAGATCAGACGAGAACCAGATGACGATGATCCTTAGCAAGATCCTTGCCAAGGAAGTCCACGAGACCCCCGGCAAGATCCTTGCCGAGGATGACCGCGGTGCCGCGACAAGACACTTGTCGGGCCCCGGGCAAGGCCTTTGCCGAAGACATCTGCGGGGCCGCAGCTAGGCCCACGCTTGCCAAGACTCCACCGCCGCTCCCATGCAGCTGCTAGCTCGACTAGCTGGGCAGGCATCTGCATGGCAGCGCATGGCCTCCACACCAACTCAGCGAGCACCTGCGTGGTGGCATGCTGATCTTCGTGAAGACTCCGCCACCGCGCCAGCCCAACAACCAGCCAACGTGGCGCTCCAATGCCTTGTCGGCTTGGACGCGCGTCGGAGCCAGGAGAGGCAATGACAGCTAGGACGGGCTTCTTTGCCGCCCCCGATAAAGCAAGAGGGGCACGTCGGCAGTGCATTAAATGCGTTTTTCTGACGATTGCAGAGGATAGACTCAGCCACTGTACACCTTTCCACCTCTTGTGTGCCACTGTGGCGACCCCTTTTGTCTATAAAAGGAGGCCCGAGGCATACTGGAGAGAGATTCGGATCTTTTGGACTGGAGAGACACCGTAGCTAGTTTAAGAACACAAGAACACTCAAATATACATCAAAGCAGGACTAGGGTTTTACACGTCCCCGCGGCCCGAACCTGGGTAAACAATTTTCATGCTGACCGCCAGACCCGCTCTTTGCATAACCCCGCGCCCACCAACCGTAGAAGGGATCCCAGTGATTCCATAGGTGTCATTTCCACCGACACTCCGTTCTTTATGAACTTAATACTCTAGATGCTTGCTGGATAGCAGTCAATGTGTGGAGTAATAGTAATAGATGTAGAATCATTTTGGTCTACTAGACATGGACGTGATGCCTATATTCATAATCATTGCCTTAGATATCATCATAACTTTGCTCTTTTCTATCAATTGCTCGGCAGTAATTTGTTCACCCACCGTATTATTTGCTATCATGAGAGAAGCCTCTAGTGAAACCTATGGCCCTGGGTCTATTTTCCATCATACAAGTTCTATTTTCCATCATAAAAGTTTCCGATATACAATTTTAGTTTCCTATTTACTCTTTTTGCAATATTTTACTTTTCGATCTATAAACCAACAATACCGAAAATATTTACTTTACCATTTATCTATATCTATCAGATCTCACTTTTGCAAGTAACCGTGAAGGGATTGACAACCCCTTTATCACATTGGGGGCAAGTTGTTTGATTGTTTGTGCAGGTATTCAGTGACTTGTGAGTTGTCTCCTACTCGATTGATACCTGGTTCTCAAACTTGTGGAAATACTTATCTCTACTTTCCTAGATCACCCTTTCCTCTTCAAGGGAAAAACAAACGCAAGCTCAAGCAGTAGCAGGAAGAATTTCTAGTGCCGTTGCCGGGGAGATCTACGCCAAGTTAAGACATACAAAGTACCCATCGTAAACTCTCATCTCTTGCATTACATTATTCACCATTTTCCTCTCATTTTACTCTCCCCTACTTCTAAAATGATTTTCGAAAAGATTTGCCCTTTTCTTCGCGCTTCTTTCGTTCATCTTTTCGTTTGCCCTTATGTCTTACTTGGTTCGTTTGCTTGTTCGCTTCGCATAATTGTGTATTTATTGGAAAGCAAGAACAAAAAGCTTATGGATACCCATTCACTTGCTAATCTTTTTAAGAGATCCATTTTTGATGAACCAATTGCTAGTGAGTTGAGTGCACTAGATTATCTTTATGAGGTTTTGCTTGAAATTCATGAATCTGAAAATTGTGATGAAGTGTTGAAAGAAGAAATTTATGAAGTGATCCACTATAGCTCCTTGAATGAAAAGAATTATTGCAATGATATTAGTATAAATTCTATTAATGACAATTATGTTAATAATATGCAAAATCCTAAGCTTGGGGATGCTAGTTTTGCTATGTCCACTACTTGATGCAATGATCATGATTGGGGTGATTCTTCTTACAATCTTGAAAATTTATTTGATCCCCATGATGAATATGAGATTGATAATAATGTTTGCAATAATACTGAAAGTGGGTTTGGAAGAGTGTCAACTTTAGACCCCACATATTTGGATAATGTTCAATCTTATGAAGTTTTTGATAAAAGTGGGTTCGAAGAGGTCATGACTTTATTTTATGATAATCCCACTATTTCGGAAGAGTGACAACTTTGCAATCATGTGGATCATGTATAGAATATGTTATGTGATAGCTATATTGTTGAATTTGAATATGATCCTACATGTAAATATTATGAGAGAGGAAAATATGGTTGTAGAAATTTTCATGTCACTAAATTACCTCTCGTTACGTTGAGATTGCTATTGTTTCTTTCTTGTTCCTTGCATATGCTAGTTTTTGCTTACGTTGATAATTTGTTTGCCTATAAGATACCTATGCATAGGAAGTATTTTAGACTTATATGTGTTTTTCACATGCTATATGATGCTCCCTCCGTGTTTCAATTGCTATCTTTCATGTGAGCATCATCGAAATTATCATTGCCTAGCTAAAAGCCTTTAAAGAAAAGCGGTTGTTGGGAGAAAACCCAATATATTTCATTTCTGTTTCGCAATAAATAATTCATATAGCCTCTGGTTAGATGTGGTTTTGTGTTTTAGTTAGTGTTTGTGCCAAGTAAGACTTTTGGGATGGCTTATGGTGATAATTATTTTGATCTTGCTAAAAAACAGAAACTTTTGCGCCCAGTAAAATAATTTTCATATTTTACAGAAGAGTGATTTTGATCCGATTCTTTTTGCACAAGATTGGTACAAAAATTTCCCTGGTTCTCCTAATTTTTCAGAATTTTGGAGTTATATAAGTATTCGAGAGTTACAGATTGCTACAGATTGTTCTGTTTTTGACAGATTCTATTTTCTTTGTGTTGTTTGCTTATTTTGATGATTCTATCAGTAGTATCGGGGGGTATGAACCATGGAAAAGTTGGAATACAGTAGATATTACACCAATATAAATAAAGAATGAGTTCTGATGACCCACAATTATAGGGGATCTATCGTAGTCCTTTCGATAAGTAAGAGTGTCGAACCCAACGAGGACCAAAAGGAAATGATAAGCGGTTTTCAGCAAGGTATTCTCTGCAAGTACTGAAATAAGTGGTAACAGATAGTTTTGTGATAAGATAAATTGTAACGAGCAACAAGTAACAGAAGTAAATAAAGTGCAGCAAGGTGGCACAATCCTTTTTGTAGCAAAGGACAAGCCGGAACAAACTCTTATAATAGGAAAAGCGCTCCCGAGGACACATGGGAATATCGTCAAGCTAGTTTTCATCACGTTCATATGATTCACGTTCGATACTTTGATAATTTGATATGTGCGTGGACCGGTGCTTGGGTGTTGTTCTTACTTGAACAAGCGTCGCACTTATGATTAACCTCTATTGCAAGCATCCGCCACTACAACAAAAGTATTAAGGTAAACCTAACCATAGCATGAAACATATGGATCCAAGTTAGCCCCTTACGAAGCAACGCATAAACTAGGGTTTAAGCTTCTGTCACTCTAGCAACCCATCATCTACTTATTACTTCCGAATGCCTTCCTCTAGGCCCAAATAATGGTGAAGTGTTATGTAGTTGATGTTCACATAACACCACTAGAGGCTAGAAAACATACATCTTATTAAAATATCAAATGAATACCAAATTCACATGACTACTAATAGCAAGACTTCTCCCTTGTCCTCAGGAACAAACGTAATTACTCACAAAGCATATTCATGTTCATAACCAGAGGGGTAATGATATGCATATAGGATTTGAACATATGATCTTCCACCAAATAAGCCAACTAGCATCAACTACAAGGAGTAATCAACACTACTAGCAACCTACTAGCACCAATCCCGGACTTTGAGACAAGAATTGGATACAAGAGATGAACTAGGGTTTGGAGATGAGATGGTGCTGGTGAAGATGTTGATGGAGATTGCCCTCTCCCGATGAGAGGAGCATTGGTGATGACGATGGTGATGATTTCCCCCTCCCGGATGGAAGTATCCCCGGCAGAACAGCTCTGCCGGAGCTCTAGATTGGTTCCGCCAAGGTTCCGCCTCGTGGCGGCGGAGTCTCGTCCCGAAAGGTTCCTTCTTATTTTTTTCTCATCGGAAGACTTCATATAGGAGAAGATGGACGTCGGAGAGCCACCAGGAGGCCCACGAGGTAGGGGCGCGCCCTAGGGGGGGCGCCCCCCACCCTCGTGAGCAGGGTGTGGGCCCCTGGCCTTCATCTTTGACGAGGATTTTTCTTTATTTATTTTAAGATGTTCCGTGGAGTTTCAGGACTGTTGGAGTTGCGCAGAATAGGTCTCTAATATTTGCTCCTTTTCCAGCCTAGAATTCCAGCTGCCGGCATTCTCCCTCCTTATGTAAACCTTGTAAAATAAGAGAGAATAGCCATAAGTATTGTGACATAAAGTGAAATAACAGTCCATAATGCAATGAATATCGATATAAAAGCATGATGCAAAATGGACGTATCAACTTCCCCAAGCTTAGACCTCTCTTGTCCTCAAGCGAAAAGCCGATAACAATAAATATGTTCTCATGTTTAGAGGTAGAGGCGTCGATAAAAATAAAATACGGACATGAAGGCATCATGATTATTCTCATAACAGCAACATATATAGATTTTGTCATATGATTACTTATGTTCAAGGGATGATCTATTCACAATGCAAAAGTATAAATCATAAACCTTACTGGGCTCCAACAAACTATAATCTCAGTCATTGAAGCAATTGCAATTTATCATAACATCGGAAAGAGTCTATGTCAGAGCTAAAAAGCAAGTCCACATACTCAACTATCATTTAGTCCTCCATAATTGCTAACACTCACGCAATACTTGTGGTTACGGAGTTTTCGGACACAGAGAAAGATAGGGGCTTATAGTTTTACCCCACAACCTTTTACCTCAAGGGTAATGTCAACAATAATGGTTCATGCTCCCCTACATCCAATTAGATATATATATATATCATGTTCTTTCCAACATGCTGAGCTTGCCAAAGGATAAAATGAAAAATAAAAGGTGAAGATCACCATGACTCTTGCATAAGGTAGAAGATAATAATAAAGGATAGGCCCTTCGCAGAGGGAAGCAGAGGTTGCCATGCGCTTTTATGGTTAGATGCATAAAATCTCAATGCGAAAGAACGTCACTTTATATTGCCCCTTGTGATATGAACCTTTATTATGTAGTCCGTCACTTTTATTACTTCCACATCACAAGATTGTATAAAGCTTATTTCTCCCACACCAATCAATCATACATATTTAGAGCAATTTTTATTGCTTTGCACCGATGACAACTTACTTGAAGGATCTTACTCAATCCATGGGTAGATATGGTGGACTCTCATGGAAAAACTGGTTTAAGGGTATTTGGAAGCACAAGTAGTATTTCTACTTGGTGCTGAGAATTTGGCTAGCATGAGGGGGAAAGGCAGGCTCAACAAGTTAGAGGATCCATGACAACATACTTTATCTCAGATATAAGAAAGACATAACTCATTACGTTGTCTTCCTTGTCCAACATCAACCCTTTAGCATGTCATATTTTAATGAGTGCTCCCAATCATAAAAGATGTCAATGATAATATATCTATATGTGAAAACCTCTCTTTCCTTATTACTTCCCATTAATTGCAACAATGACCAAAGCTATGTCTGCCAACTCCCAACAACTTTTAATCATCATACTCTTCTATGTGAAGTCATTACTCTCAATAAGATCAATATGAACTTTTTGTTTCTTTTTATTCTTTTCTCTTTTCTTTTATTCACCCAAGATCATGGCAAAATAATCAAGCCCTTGACTCAACACTAATCTTTATTATATATAGCTCACGGACTCGATTACAAAGAGAGATCATAAAGCAAACTCAAAACTAGATCATGCCATAAACTTTATTCTAGTAGATCAAGATATTACTAATAGGATCGAACTAAGAAAAACGGTAAATATAGGAGTTGTGATTGTGATACGACACCGGGGCACCTCCCCCAAGCTTGGCAATTGCCAAGGGGAGTGCCCATACTCATGTGATTATATCTCCTTTGTCGGTGAAGAAGGTGGTGGTGATGTTGGCTTAGTTGATGGCTTAGGCTTCTCCCTCAATTTGCGCTTGAGGACGGCATTTTGATCCCTCAGATCATCAATCTCCCACTCTAGGGTTAATATCTTTTTGCATAGGTCCTGCATATTTTCCTGCAAGAGACGAAAAGGGATAAACTCGAACTTGGGTTTCTTTACCCTATCAGGGAGACTTGACTTTTTGAACTCCACGTGCATGCCCCCAGGTTGAGGTAATGGTGCTTCATCTTCATCTGAGCTCGTCTCCTCCTTCCCCTTGGGTTCATAGTCCTCTTCTTCCTCCGTGGTCCATCCATCGTGTTCCACATCTCCATAGACCTTGGGATTTGCTAAGTAATCATCCACATAGCTTTCTCCTTCCGAATCCTGGGAAGACATGTTGATTTAATCAGCAACGGGACAGCTCGAAACGAAAACAAAGGATATTTGCGTGATACGGGAGTCAAAACATTCGGGAGGTTATATAATGAATTTTTACCGACCAAAATACGTATCGTGCAAGAAAATGGAGTCTGGAAGGCACACGAGGTGCCCACGAGGTAGGGGCGCGCCCACCAACCTCGTGGGGCCCTCGTGTCCTTCCCGGACTGCTACTTATTTTTCTATTTTTCTAAATATTCCAAAACGGAGAAATATTGCCTTAAAAATTGTTTTGGAGTCGGTTTACTTACCGTACCACATACCTATTCCTTTTCGGGGTCTGAAACATTTCGGAAAGTGTCCCTTATGTATTCCTCCCGGGTTACGGTTTCAATAATATTGGTTTCAACATTTATGGGATTACCTGAGATATAATGTTCGATTTTTTGACCGTTTACCACCTTCGGATTTGTGCCCTCGAAGTTGTTGATTTTTATGGCACCGGAACGATAGACCTCTTCGATAACATAGGGGCCTTCCCATTTAGAGAGAAGTTTTCCTGCAAAAAATCTTAAACGAGAGTTGTATAGCAATACATAATCACCTAGATTAAACTCACGCTTTTGTATCCTTTTGTCATGCCATCTTTTAACTTTTTCTTTAAACAACTTGGCATTTTCATAAGCTTGGATTCTCCATTCATCGAGTGAGCTAATATCAAATAACCTCTTTTCACCGGCAAGTTTGAAATCATAGTTAAGCTCTTTAATAGCCCAATATGCCTTATGTTCTAGTTCGAGAGGTAAGTGACATGATTTTCCATAAACCATTTTATACGGAAACATACCCATAGGATTTCTGTATGCAGTTCTATAAGCCCATAATGCATCATCAAGTTTCTTACACCAATTCTTTCTAGACCTATTAACAGTCTTTTGCAAAATTAATTTGAGCTCTCTATTGCTCAACTCTACTTGACCACTAGACTGTGGGTGATAAGGAGATGCAATTCTATGATTAACATCATATTTAGCAAGCATTTTACCGAAAGCACCATGAATAAAGTGTGAACCACCATCAGTCATTAAATATCTAGGGACTCCAAACCTCGGAAAAATAACTTCCTTAAGCATTTTAATAGAAGTGTTATGATCAGCACTACTAGTTGGAATAGCTTCTACCCACTTAGTAACGTAATCAACAACAACTAAAATATGTGTGTATCCATTAGATGCAGGAAAAGGTCCCATATAATCAAAGCCCCAAACATCAAACGGTTCAATAACAAGAGAATAATTCATAGGCATTTCTTGACGTCTACTAATATTACCAATTCTTTGACATTCATCACAAGACAAGACAAACTTACGGGCATCCTTAAAGAGAGTAGGCCAATAAAAACCAGATTGCAATACCTTATGTGCAGTTCTATCTCCAGCGTGGTGTCCTCCATAAGCCTTGGAATGACACTTGCGTAGGATCTGTTCCTGTTCATGCTCAGGTACACAACGTCTAATAACACCATCTACTCCTTCTTTATAAAGATGTGGGTCATCCCAAAAGTAATGTCTTAAATCATAGAAAAACTTTTTCTTTTGTTGGTATGTGAAGCTAGGTGGTATAAATTTAGCAACAATATAATTAGCATAATCAGCATACCATGGAGTACTACGAGAAGTACTTATAACATTTAATTGTTCATCAGGAAAGCTATCATTAATAGGTAGTGGGTCATCAAGAATATTTTCTAACCTAGACAAGTTGTCTGCAACGGGGTTCTCAGCTCCCTTTCTATCAACAATATGCAAATCAAATTCTTGTAGCAAGAGAACCCATCTAATAAGTCTAGGTTTAGCATCTTTATTTTCCATAAGGTATTTAATAGCAGCATGATCAGTGTGAATAGTTACTTTAGAATCAACAATATAAGGTCTGAACTTATCACAAGCAAATACAACTGCTAAAAGCTCTTTTTCAGTAGTAGCATAATTTCTTTGAGCATTGTCTAGAGTCTTACTAGCATAATGAATAACATTTAATTTCTTATAAACTCTTTGCCCTAGAACAGCACCTACAGCATAATCACTAGCATCACACATAATTTCAAAGGGTAAATTCCAATCAGGTGGCTGAACAACAGGTGCAGAGACTAATGCTTTCTTAAGTGTTTCAAATGCTTCTACACAATCATCATCAAAGACAAATGGTATATCTTTTTGCAATAAATTAGTTAGAGGCCGAGAAATTTTTGAGAAGTCCTTAATGAACCTCCTATAAAATCCAGCGTGACCAAGGAAACTTCTTATACCTTTGATGTCCTTGGGACATGGCATCTTTTCAATAGCATCGACCTTGGCTTTATCAACTTCAATACCTCTTTCAGAAACTTTATGCCCCAAGACAATACCTTCATTAACCATAAAGTGTCACTTTTCCCAATTCAAGACAAGATTAGTTTCTTCACATCTCTACAAAACTCGATCAAGATTGCTCAAGCAATCATCAAAAGAGGAACCATAGACAGAAAAATCGTCCATGAAAACCTCACAAATCTTTTCACAAAAGTCAGAGAATATAGCCATCATGCATCTTTGAAAGGTAGCAGGTGCATTACATAGACCAAAAGGCATACGTCTATAAGCAAAAGTACCAAAAGGGCATGTAAAAGTAGTCTTTGATTGATCTCTAGCCGACACAGGTATTTGAGAGAAACCAGAATAACCATCTAGAAAGCGATAGTGTGTATGTTTGCATAATCTTTCTAGCACTTGATCAATAAAAGGTAAGGGATAATGATCTTTCATAGTATCTTTATTTAATTTGCGGAAATCAATTACCATCCTATAACCTGTGATAATTCTTTGTGGAATCAATTCATCTTTATCATTAGGAACAACAGTAATACCTCCCTTCTTAGGGACACAATGGACAGGACTTACCCACTAACTATCAGCAACAGGATAAATTATAGCTACCTCCAGAAGCTTGAGTATTTCTTTTCTTACCACTTCTTTCATTTTAGGATTCAGACGTTGTTGAGGATCACGAACTGGTTTGGCATCTGCTTCCAAATTTATTTTATGTTGACATAGAGTGGGACTAATGCCCTTAAGATCATCAAGAGTATATCCAATAGCAGCACGGTGCTTCTTCAGAGTTTTCAATAATCTTTCTTCTTCATGCTCTGTAAGGTTAGCACTAATAATAACAGGATATATCTTCTTTTCATCAAGATAAGCATATTTAAGATTATCAGGCAACAGTTTAAGCTCAAACACGGGATCACCATTGGGTGGAGGAGGATCCCCTAAAATTTCAACAGGCAAGTTGTGTTGCAGAATAGGTTCCTGTTTAAAGAATACTTCATCTATTTCCCTTCTTTCATTCATGAACATATCATTTTCATGGTCTAGCAAATAGTGTTCTAAAGGATCACTAGGAGGTACGGAAATAGAGGCAAGACCAAGAATTTCATCCTTACTAGGTAATTCTTCCTCACGATGTTGTTTACTAAATTTTGAGAAATTAAACTCATGAACCATATCATCCAAGCCAACAGTAACAACATTCTTTGTGCAATCTATGGTAGCATTGACAGTATTTAAGAAGGGTCTACCAAATATAATGGGACAAAAGCTATCTGGTGGGGAACCAAGAACAAGAAAATCAGCAGGACATTTAGTTTTCCCACACAAGACTTCAACATCTCTAACAATTCCCATTGGTGAAATAGTATCTCTATTAGCAAGTTTAATAGTAACATCAATTTCTTCTAACTCAACAGGTGCAATGTCATGCATAATTTCTTTGTATAAGTCAATAGGTATTGCACTAGCACTAGCACCCATATCACATAAGCCATGATAACAATGATCTCCTATTTTAACAGAAATAACAGGCACGCCTACCACAGGCCTATGTTTATCTTTATCACAAGGTTTAGCAATTCTAGCAGTTTCACCTTCGAACTGAATAACATGCCCATCAATATTATTAGACAAGAGATCTTTAACAATAGCAACATTAGGTTCTACTTTAACTTGCTCAGGGGGTGTATAAGTTCTAATATTGCTTTTACGAACAACAGTTGAAGCTTTAGCATGATCCTTTACTCTAACAGGGAAAGGTGGTTTCTCAACATAAGAAGTAGGAACAATAGGATCATTATAAGTGACAGTCTTTTCTTCAACTTTAATAGGTGCAACTACTTTTACTTCTATGGGAGGATGATATTTAAACCACTTCTCCTTAGGGAGATCAACATAAGTAGCAAAAGATTCACAGAAAGAAGCTACTATCTCATAGTCAAATCCATATTTAGTGCTAAACTTATGGAAAATATCGGTGTCCATAAAAGATTTAACACAATCAAACTTAGGTGTCATACCTGACTCCTTACCTTCGTCGAGGTCCCAATCTTCAGAGGGGCGTTTAATTCTATCCAATAAATTCCATCTGAATTCAATAGTCTTCATCGTAAAAGAGCCAGCACAAGAAGTATCAAGCATGGTGCGATTTTTTTTCAGAAAGCTGAGCATAAATTTTTTGCATAATTATTTCTCTTGAGAGCTCATGATTGGGGCATGAATATAACATTGATTTAAGCCTCCCCCAAGCTTGAGCGATGCTTTCTCCTTCGCGAGGCCAGAAATTATATACATAATTGCGATCACGATGAACAAGATGCATAGGGTAATACTTTTGATGAAATTCCAATTTCAATCTTTTATAGTCCCATGATCTCATATCATCACATAGCCTATACCATATCAATGCGTCTCCCTTCAAAGATAAAGGGAAGACCTTCTTCTTAGCAACATCATCGGGTATACCTGCAAGCTTAAATAATCCACAAACTTCATCCACATATATTAAGTGCTCATCAGGATGCTTTGTTCCATCTCCTGTAAAAGGGTTAGCTAGCAGTTCTTCCATCATACCCGAAGGAAATTCAAAAGGAGTTGCGTTTTCAATAGGTTCAGTAGGTTGAGGAGCAACTCTTTGCTCTACTGGACGGGGTGAAGATACCCCGAACAAGCCCCTCAGAGAATTACTTTCCATAGTAACAAGTGACAGTAAATTTCAGCACATTATATAAATTTTTCCTTACCAAATTCCACCTACCAAAGGCGCTACACTCCCCAGCAACGGCGCCAGAAAAGAGTCTTGATGAACCACAAGTATAGGGGATCTATCATAGTCCTTTCGATAAGTAAGAGTGTCGAACCCAACGAGGAGCAGAAGGAAATGATAAGCGGTTTTCAGCAAGGTATTCTCTGCAAGTACTGAAATAAGTGGTAACAGATAGTTTTGTGATAAGATAAATTGTAACGAGCAACAAGTAACAAAAGTAAATAAAGTGCAGCAAGGTGGCACAATCCTTTTTGTAGCAAAGGACAAGCCGGAACAAACTCTTATAATAGGAAAAGCGCTCCCGAGGACACATGGGAATATCGTCAAGCTAGTTTTCATCACATTCATATGATTCGTGTTTGATACTTTGATAATTTGATATGTGGGTGAACTGGTGCTTGGGTGCTGTTCTTACTTGAACAAGCATCCCACTTATGATTAACCTCTATTGCAAGCATCCGCCACTACAACAAAAGTATTAAGGTAAACCTAAACATAGCATGAAACATATGGATCCAAATCAGCCCCTTACGAAGCAACGCATAAACTAGGGTTTAAGCTTCTGTCACTCCAGCAACCCATCATCTACTTATTACTTCCCAATGCCTTCCTATATGCCCAAATAATGGTGAAGTGTTATGTAGTCGACGTTCACATAACACTACTAGAAGCTAGACAACATACATCTTATCAAAATATCAAACGAATACCAAATTCACATGACTACTAATAGCAAGACTTCTCCCTTGTCCTTAGGAACAAACGTAATTACTCACAAAGCATATTCATGTTCATAATCAGAGGGGTAATGATATGCATATAGGATATGAACATATGATCTTCCACCAAATAAGCCAACTAGCATCAACTACAAGGAGTAATCAACACTACTAGCAACCTACTAGCACCAATCCCGGACTTTGAGACAAGAATTGGATACAAGCGATGAACTAGGGTTTGGAGATGAGATGGTGCTGGTGAAGATGTTGATGGAGATTTCCCTCTCCCGATGAGAGGAGCGTTGGTGATGACGATGGTGATGATTTCCCCCTCCCGGAGGGAAGTATCCCCGGCAGAACAGCTCTGCCGGAGCTCTAGATTGGTTCCGCCAAGGTTCCGCCTCGTGGCGGCGGAGTCTCATCCCAAAAGGTTCCTTCTTATTTTTTCTCATCGAAAGACTTCGTATAGGAGAAGATGGACGTCGGAGAGCCACCAGGAGGCCCACGAGGTAGGGGGCGCGCCCCCACCCTCGTGAGCAGGGTGTGGGCCCCCTGGCCTTCATCTTTGGCGAGGATTTTTCTTTATTTATTTTAAGATGTTCCGTGGAGTTTCAGAACTTTTGGAGTTGCACAGAATAGGTCTCTAATATTTGCTCCTTTTCCAGCCCAGAATTCCAGCTGCCGGCATTCTCCCTCCTTATGTAAACCTTGTAAAATAAGAGAGAATAGCCATAAGTATTGTGACATAAAGTGAAATAACAGTCCATAATGCAATAAATATCAATATAAAAGCATGATGCAAAATGGACGTATCAAGTTCACAACAGTACCAAAAGTGGTTATTTATTTTCTTATACTAACGATGCTTATGAGATTTTCTATTGAGTTTTGTGTTTTGAAGTTTTCAGTTTTGGGTAAGGATTTGATGGACTATGGAATAAGGAGTGGCAAGAACCTAAGATTGGGGATGCCCAAGGCACCACAAGGTAATATTCAAGGACAACCAAGAGCCTAAGCTTGGGGATGCCCCGGAAGGCATCCCCTCTTTCGTCTTCGTCTATCGGTAACTTTACTTGAGGCTATATTTTTATTCACCACATGATATGTGTTTTGTTTGGAGCGTATTGTACGATTTGAGTATTTGCTTGTTAGTTTGACACAATCATCCTTGTTGTACACACCTTTTGAGGGAGACACACATGAATCGTGATTTATTAGAACACTCTACATGCTTCACTTATATCTTTTGAGCTAGTCAATTTTGCTCTAGCACTTCACTTATATCTTTTTAGAGCACGGCGGTGGTTTTATTCTATAGAAATTGTTGAACTCTCATGCTTTACTTATATTATTTTGAGAGTCTTTAAACAGCATTATAATTTTCTTTGGTTATAAATTTAGTCCTAATATGATAGGCATCCAAGAGGGATATAATAAAAACTTTCATATAAAGTGCACTGAACACTGTGAGAAGTTTGATTCCTTATGATTGTTTTGAGATATGAAGATGGTGATATTAGAGTCATGCTAGTGAGTAATTGTGAATTTGAGAAATACTTGTGTTAAAGTTTGTGATTCCTGTAGCATGCATGTATGGTGAACCGTTATGTGATGAAGTCCGAGCATGATTTATTTATTGATTGTCCTCCTTATGAGTGGCGGTTGGGGACGAGCGATGGTATTTTCCTACCAATCTATCCCCCTAGGGGCACTACAAAAAAATACACTTCCGTGATGATACGTGCTTGTCACAGTAGGTCATGTTTTCTGTCATGCATGTACATCCATGACGATTTTATGACAGAATCAAGATAGTCATACCTGTGCTGTTGTAGAAGTGTTCCATGACATTACCAAAATTATCATCACGGAAGTGTCCAGTTCCATGAAGATAAATCACGCATCATAGAAGTGCTTTCATCAAGGGTGACTGACACGTGGCATTGACCGTAACGGGTCGCCATTAAGCTATCGGGGCCGGTTTTCGATCCGATAACCCGTTAACAGCCTGGACCAATGGGGATTTTCCACATGTAAAATTCTCATTGGCAGGAGGAAACACGTGTTTGCTCACCGTTGGGGCAGATGTCTTCCACTCATTGGACATGAGGCGCCTATGATACGTCGACACGTGGCACGGCCCAACAGAGGCCCATTCCAGTGAAAAGGTCGGCCCAGCTAAAGGCCCACCATGTTTTTTAAGACACTAGTGGGCTGGCCCGTTAACAGTCTGCCATGTTTTGGGCCAAATTGAGGCCCATAGCACATCAGGCCCGTTCACAGCCTACTGTGTTTTGGGACAAATTACCGCCCATATCAGATCAGGCCCGTTAATAGGCCATTGTTCTTTTGGGCCCATTCTAAGACATGTTTGTATTTTAGCCTACTAAATGCCCATTAAATAGTTCGGCCCGATAATAGTTTCGGCCTTTAGTGGCCCGTGGTGCATCTGGGATGTTGTCGGCCCGGTTTAACTTTAGGCCCTTTAACGGCCCATGCATAAACTGGGCTATTTCTTGTCCGAAGTAACTTTAGGCCTCTTAACGGCCCGTAGTCTTTGTGGATAAATTTCAGCCCAACAGGCCTATCAGCCTGTTAATGGCCCGTGGAACAGTAGGGCCTAATTACAGCCAGCGTTGAATCCGTCCTGCTTACAGCCCATTTGATAATGGCCCGTGACACTTTTGGGCCTATTGCCTGCGTGGATACCGGCCTGCTTAAAGCCCATAATTTTATTGGGCCAAACAGGCCCGAGATATATTTTGGCATGTTAACTGCTCGTCCTATTTGGGCCAAACATGGGCCTTAGGCAGTTTTGGCCTGTATTGGCCCGTGAATTTTTCGGCCCAATGCTGGCCCAATCTAGGTTTTAGCCTATTAAAAGCCCATGGTATTCTCTGGCCCAGCTGGCTAGAACTTTACTTGGCCTGTTAAAGGCGGGAAACTACTATAGGTTTAGACCTGCTAATGGCCCAAGATGATTATATGCCCACGTTTTGGCCCATATGAGTAACGGGCTGGCCTGAAGACCGACAACACTGAGATCCACTGAACCTTCTGACCTAAATTACAACATACCGACCAAAGAATAAACCTGTACTATACAATAAAGAAATCATGGCATGTTACATTCACTAGGAAACAATGCTCGCTACCGGTGATAATAAAGCACAATGTGACCGTGGATTACTTACACTGGGCATCAAAGGTCGCCACTAGTGCATATAAACGCGCCGACAAGAATATACAAAACTGAGAGCACTTCAGAAGGCACTAGGCCTGGCCATGATGGGCCCCGCAAGAAGCCGAACAAGCTGATGAGACCTCAGTTGTGTCAACGATAGATGCTCCATCCCTAGCTGTATGGCACCATAGTGTGCAAGGCAGTCCTCTGACATCTTCTTTGCATCGTTGACTTCAAGTCGGAGCTGAGCTGAAGCAAGCCTTTCTGCTTTAAGTTGAGACTGAAGAAGTCAAACTGATTGAGGCAGCGACTGCGCATAGGTTGTCTCACACCTGCTGGTGAGTAGCTTCAACTCACTGTCTTCATCAAGATAGGACCTTGGGGTCATCTCGCTGTCCTCAATATGATTTGGCTCACTATCTTCCCTAAAGTTATGCCTGGCATAAGAGATACGACTCTGAAAGAGAAACAAGGAGACACGTAACAGGTTTCACAATTATATAAGCAAATAAATGGATCTGTTCTGCATAAGGAACATGTTTTTACAACTACAATTTAAAACTAGCAGTTGTTGCAAACATCCAATCAAATGTAAACAGCAAAGTAAACAACAATGGAGGAAATGATGCCTATCCAACTCTATACTAGAACAAAGTTTGAAGGCTTGAGAAGGATGAACTTACATTACATGTTAACACGGGCTGGACAAAGCCCTTCTCCATGTTGATGGAAGGATAATTCAATAAATTCCCCGAAGAAAATTCTTTATAAGCGTTGCCATTATTCTACATTTTGTAAAGAGTAAATATAGATCAAATAACATTGGAAGAAACAAAGGATAATGAAGCTCAGGTGCAGACTGATGATACATAATCAAATAGCAATTAATTAAGTACAGGTTTACAAGGAAAAAGGTACTGACAAGAGGAATGCAGACATCAACGTGTGCAGTGGCATTGGCTTTATTCAACATTTTGTTAAGAGTAAATGAAGATATGATAATTTGGAGAAAGTGGAGGGCAGGGCAGATAAGATGCAGAGTAATGCTAGACAATCAACTATCTTGCGATGCAAGTACAGTAATACCACCACCGCCCATTATTACTTGTCACTCAAATGGATGTATCTAACACTATTAAGTTCTAAATACATCCAATTGATCAACAATTAATTCAATACAGAGGGAGTACATGACAACAGGTACTTACATGAGCAATCCAAAACTTCATAACCATTGTGTCAATTCTACAGTTATCTAAGAGTAAATATAGATCTTATAATTTCAAGCAAAGGGAGGATAAAGAAACGACCATTTACAGTGATGCTACATAATCAAACAACAATGAGTGTAAGTATGCTGACAAAGGGCAAGAGGTATTGACAAGAGCAATGCAGAGCCCAGTATTGTTGTGAGATCTTATGATCCTTTGAGCAAGGAGATCCATATGAAATTAGTTTTCATACAAGAGAGAAGGTAAGGCACATGCAGAAATTTAGGAGTTCAAATTTTTAATTGATATCATAGACAATACCTGACGCTGGGCTCTCAGCAGTTCTAATAGGGGTTTGGCCAGTGGAGTAGGGGTAAAGTGTGGTATAGTTGGGCTTGTGTTTTCTGTGGCTGCTGATCTATCTGATTTATCAGGTATCACTATCACTACCTTTTCCAAATACCTAGTTTGTACTCCTTGAGGATCTTCACTCACCCTCTTTCTTTTGGACATCTATGACGAAAGAACAACATTTGACTGGAAAAACATGGTATGATGACACATGGAATAGGTACAGAAAATGGATAGGTATGGCATGTACTCATATATGATCCTTAAACTAAGCAGATTGTGTAACAAAGTAGAAGTAATGCAAGAGGTCAGATGCAAAATATGTGCGACCAATACAACCATGCCAAGTTTGTTAGGTAGTGGATTGTTCCGCAATATTCCTCTCGTGCGCCCATTCTCATATTCATTTTGATAATGTTCAATACCTGACATGCATGAAAACATAAAAACAAGTGAGATTATCTTTGTAATGCAGAAGTGATTCTAATCCAATACTACCTCCATGTAAACCCCTTTGTGCTATCTCTGCAATTCTTCTGAGAGATGCCATGCATGTTGTAATTTGGTGTGTGAATTAATATAATGTGGCCTACTACTCAAAATATGAGATCTCTAAAAGTGATGATACTTCACAGATGACAGGTTCAACATATAGTAAAGAAAAACCAGTCGACCTGACCTGACAGATTCAAAATATACTAAGGGAGAACAACTCGACCTGACCAGTCGACCACAAATGTCTCTGCTACTCTTCCCAACAAGGAACATACTTATTTAAGAAGAGAAGAGGATCATCTTAAAGAAGAGCAGAAGAGCAAGAAAATTGAAGATATTACAAGTCTTCATATACAATATCGGTTGCCCACCCATGATGAACCAGAGCGCACAGAGAAATACTATTCCTTCCAGTCTCTCCATATGTGGCTCACATGCATTTCGAAACTAAAGTAGGAATATTTAGCTGACCAATTAAACATCTCTCAGTTTCACTAATATCATATTTGAATTTTTACAACTAAGCTTGTTTAGCTCGATGGGTGGAGAAGTGCTACTATGACACGAACCACGTAGGCTGATCGTGGTCATCATAAAATGGGGAAACCATAAGCATGATGAGTATAGTGTTGGCCGTGGCAGTGGGATGGCAGATCTAAAGCTGGAAACCGCGCAAAGGGTAGTTAGCAACTGATGTTTGCTTTGAAATAACAACTAAGATTTGGTATGGACAAGAAAGTACAATCAACACGTGACAAAGAAATGCAATTCTGTTGTCTCTCTATATGTCGCGACATGCATTTGGAAACTCAAGTGGGACCTTTAGCTAACCAATTAAATGTGTCTGTTAACTAATATCAGTATCATATCACAATAATATTTGAAAAACTAAGCTTTGGAATTTTGGAGTGTTCTGTTGTTTAGCTTGAAGGGTGGAGTAATGCTAGTACGACAGAAAGCACCTATGCAGATCATAGTAGAGTAGATAAAAGGGGAAAACCTAAGCATCAAGAGTAAAATCAGGAAAGTGGAACTAGCTGTACCAGTGGGTGGCACACATGATTTTCGAAACGAATATAGGAACATTAGGTGACCAATTAAACATTCTTTGTTTTGGTAATATGAGCATCATATCAGATTCGTATTTCAACACCTAAGCTTTGGAATTATGAGTGGCTTGTTGTTTCGCTTGATGGGTTGAGGTCTTGAGGAGCAGTGCTAGCACGACACGAAGCACCTAGGATGATGGTAGTGAATATAAAGGGGGGAAACCATAAACTTTACGAGTATAGTGACCGTGCCATGGTGGATCTGAAGGTGCAAACCAGACAAAGCTACTTTGGAACCAATGTTTGCTTTCAACTAGCCACTACGATTTGGTACGGACAAGAAAAGTACAGTAAACAATTTACGATCTATTTTCCGGGTGAGATCAATTACTTAAGCACATATGGAAGAGTACCACCTCTCTTGCGACGCCGTGTAGGCCCTGCTGATACGTTGAGGGTGTTGTGGGTGCGATGGCTGTCGGCTGCGGGGAAGAAGACTTTAGACGGCAGACGGCCGGGTCGGGGGATAAAATCTTGTTGCCGTGGACGAGGCGATCGTAGGAGCGGCAACGACAAGGTGGACAACGGCACCGATGAAGCGAGAGGACGCGATGAAAGGATCCTGGTCCGGCGCCATGTATGAGAGACATCCATCTCTTGCAGTGGATGGCGGGGTAGGGGTAGCGGCTCCGGCAAGGTGGAGGATGGGGTGGCGGACGGAGGAGGTTGGCCGCAGTGGGGAGGTTGTTGTGGCGCCGACGGTGTATGAATGAGGAAATGGAGGGGGAGGGGGATCTCAAACTTTGGGACGCTCTTGTCTGAAATGTGGGAAATTTACGAACTTATCCCCCGTTTAAAATTTCGGACATCACGTAGGTTGGGGATAGGACGGTAATCTCGCATCTCCCAAATATTTGCCGGTAGCGATTTCGGGCGAGGAGAGGGTGTTTTGCCGCCCACGGTTGGCGCCCACGGTGTATGAACGGGGCTGACAGGTAGGGCAGTTGTGTCACATCTGAGGGAAGTTACACATATGCCCCTATTTAAAATATTTGCCTACATCGACTTCGGACGAGGAGAGTTTGTTTTGCTGCCCACCGTGTATGAATGGGGAAATGGAGGGAGAGACACATGTCTTTCGGAGGAGCTTGAATCAAATGTGTTTTGCCGCCCATGTTTGGCGACCACCGTGTCTGAACAGGCTCAGAGGCGGTCGTGTCATGTCTGATTGAAGTTACTAGTCTACCCCTATTGACAGTAGTGTAAATCCAGTGGATAAGGATGTCAAAGTGTCAGGGGTAGACAGTAATTTCCATCTCGCAAACACTTGCTTCAGGCAGCCCACAAATGATAGTGGGTGTTTAGCCGCTTCATTCAAAACTTGGGAGAATTAGCATTCACGTTTGCCGTGGGCCCTGGCAACTAAATTCAAATCCAATTTGTATTCGATTACAAATATCCATAGATAATTCTAGGTTTTGTTATTTATTTCTTCAAAACCACAACAAAGATTTATTCCACCTTTATATATGATTATGATTTAGAAATGTCATGATCTTCGAATTCAGTAGGTTGGATACACTTAGTCAAACAGTTATTTCATCCAATACAATATGCTCACATGAAAAATAGTTCACCTTATGTCAATCATACAATTACTGAGGATTACCTCACCTAAAAAATTCAGATCATTACAACACATGGACAACATAGGGGGTCTTATAACATAATCCATTCAGAGACATGACACAACATGCAAGTGCAATAATCTATTGACAATTTAAACTGGTATCTAAAGAAGAACTGGGATTACACTGGGCTTCAGATAGCAGAAACAGCAGGACCTCCTCCGTCTTCAAATGCAACATTCTTACTTCCTCCAATTCTTGAGTTGCTTGCATAATGTGTGCAACTAATTGCATAATTTCCAGCCTCAAGATCAATATTACCTCATTCATGGCAGCCACACCATCTCTTTCTGCCTCTTGTAGAGCCTCAAGAACTATAATATATGTGCTCAGACTGCTCTCTGGCGGTGTTGCCTCTGAACTGCTACCATCTGGTAACATGGATGGTGCACTGCTTCCACAAATAGATTACGGGGTTGTACAGTGTGTCCTGGTGTGAACAGTATCCTGAAAGGTTTCCGCTGGACATAAGTAAGAGATAGTTATCGCATGATTCAGGCAGTAAGCTTACATGGTAAACGACATACGAATTATTGCCGAGCATGGCAAGCTATATTTAAATGGTTCGAAGTAGCATCAACCGAAAAGAAATTAAAATGGTAAGATGAAACTAGGGATGTAAGTGGCAAATAAACAACATCCGCCAGTCCCATCTAGTTAGTTTTTTCTAGCTCCCTAGTTCATTTTCCTCAAAAAACAAAAACTCTTTTGAACTATCATACCACTAGTGGACTTTAATCGGGATTAAACGGGACCTAGTTGACATCCCTAGTTGAAAGGGAGTGTACCACCACTATATTTAAGTTGCCAAGTGCTACCTCTTGAGCACTACATTGGTTTTCCCTTGAAGAGGAAAGGGTGATGCAGCAAAGTAGCGTAAGTATTTCCCTCAGTTTTTGAGAACCAAGGTATCAATCCAGTAGGAGACTACACGCAAGTCACTGATGACCCACAAGTATAGGGGATCTATCGTAGTCCTTTCGATAAGTAAGAGTGTCAAACTCAACGAGGAGCAGAATGAAATGATAAGCGGTTTTCAGCAAGGTATTCTCTGCAAGCATTGAAATAATAGGTAACATATAGTTTTGTGATAGGATAGTTTGTAACAAGTAACAAGTAATAAACGTAAATAAAGTGCAGCAAGGTGGACCAATCCTTTTTGTAGCAGAGGACAAGCCTGGACAAACTCTTATATGATGTAAAGCGCTCCCGAGGACACATGGGAATATCGTCAAGCTAGTTTTCATCACGTTCATATGATTCGCATTCGGTACTTTGATAATCTGATATGTGGGTGGACCGGTGCTTGGGTGTTGTCCTTACTTGGATGAGGATCCCACTTATGATTAACCTCTATTGCAATCATCCACAACTATAACAAAAGTATTAAGGTAAACCTAACCATAGCATGAAACATATGGATCCAAATCAGCCACTTACGAAGCAACGCATAAACTAGGGTTTAAGATTCTATCACTCTAGCAACCCATCATCTACTTATTACTTCCCAATGCCTTCCTCTAGGCCCAAATAATGGTGAAGTGTCATGTAGTCGATGCTCACATAACACCACTAGAGGAGAGATAACATACATCTCATCAAAATATCGAACGAATACCAAATTCACATGACTACTAATAGCAAGACTTCTCCCATGTCCTCAGGAACAAATGTAACTACTCACAAAGCATATTCATGTTCATAATCAGAGGGGTATTAATATGCATATAGGATCTGAACATATGATCTTCTACCAAATAAAGCAACTAGCATCAACTACAATGAATAATTAACACTACTAGCAACCCACAGGTACCAATCCCGGACTTGGAGACAAGAATTGGATGCAAGAGATGAACTAGGGTTTTGAGAGGAGATGGTGCTGGTGAAGATGTTGATGGAGATTTCCCTCCCCCGATGAGAGAATCGTTGGTGATGACGATGGCGATGATTTCCCCCTCCCAGAGGGAAGTTTCCTCGGCAGAACAGCTCCGCCAGAGCCCTAGATTGGTTCCGCCTTGTGGCGGCGGAGTCTCGTCCGGAAAGATGGCTTATGATTTTTTTTTCCTCATCGAAAGACTCCATGTAGCAGAAGATGGCCATCGGAGGGCCACCAGGGGGCCCACGAGGTAGGGGGCGTGCCTAGGGGGGTAGGGCGTGCCCCCCACCCTCGTGGGCAGGGTGTGCCCCCTGGTGAACTTCTTGCGCTCAGTATTTTATATATATATTCTGAAAACGTCTTCCGTGCAGTTTCAGGACTTTTGGAGCTGTGCAGGATAGGTCTCTAATATTTGCTCCTTTTCCAGCCCAGAATCCCAGCTGCCGGCATTCTCCCTCTTTATGTAAACCTTGTGAAATAAGAGAGAATAGGCATAAGTATTGTGACATAATGTGTAATAACAGCCCATAATGCAATAAATATCGATATAAAAGCATGATGCAAAATGGACGTATCAACTCCCCCAACCTTAGACCTCGCTTGTCCTCAAGCGAAAGCTGAAATCGAAAAATATGTCCACATGTTTAGAGATAGAGGTGTCAATAAAAATAAAATACGGACATGAGGGCATCATGATCATTCTTAGAACAACAACTTATATAATTCTTGTCATGTGATCTCTTATGCTAAAGTAATAATTCAATCACAATTTCAAGTATGAATCATAAACTTCATTGAAAACTAACAAACTATAATCTCAATCATTGGAGCAATTGCAATTTATCATAATATAGGAAATAGTCAATATAACAGCTTTTCAGCAAGTCCACATACTCAACTATCATTTAGTCTTTCACCATTTCTAACACTCACGCAATACTTATGGGTATGGAGTTTTAATCGGACACAGAGAAAGATAGGGGCTTATAGTTTTGCCTCCCAACGTTTTACCTCAAGGGTAATGTCAACAATAATAGTTCATGAAAACTTACATCCAATTAGCCATATATAGCAGGATCTTTCCAACATGTTGTGCTTGCCAAAAGATAAAATGTAAAAAGGAAGGGTGAAGATCACCATGACTCTTATGTAAGGTAGGATATAAAGGTAAAAGATAGGCCCTTCGCAGAGGGAAGCAGAGGTTGTCATGCGCTTTTATGGTTGAATGCACAAAATCTTAATGCGAAAGAATGTCACTTTATATTGCCAATTGTGATATGGACCTTTATTATGCAGTCTGTCGCTTTTATTTCTTCCATATCACACGATCGTATAAAGCTTATCTTCTCCACACCAATCAATCATACATATTTAGAGAGCAATTTTTATTGCTTGCACCGATGACAACTTACTTGAAGGATCTTACTCAATCCATAGGTAGATATGGTGGACTCTCATGGCAAAACTGGTTTAGGGGTGTTTGGAAGCAAAAGTAGTATCTCTACTTGGTGCAAAGAATTTGGCTAGCATGAGGGGGAAAGGCAAGCTCAATCATGTTGGATGATCCAAGACAATATAATTTATCTCAGATGTAAGAAAACATAACCCATTACGTTGTCTTCCTTGTCCAACGTCAACTCTTTTAGCATGTCATATTTTAATGAGTGCTCACAATCATAAAAGATGTCCAAGATAGTATATTTATATGTGAAGACCTCTCTTTCTTTATTACTCCCTATTAATTGCAACTATGACCAAAACTATGTTTGTAAACTCTCAACAGCTTTTATTCATCATACTTTTTCTATGTGAACTCATTACTCTCCATAAGATCCATATGATCTCTTTTATTCTTTTTATTCTTTCTCTTTTCTTTTATCCACTTAAGATCATGGCAAAATAATCAAGCCCTTGACTCAACACTAATCTTTATTATATAGCTCATGGACTCGATTACATAGAAGGATCATAAAGCAAAACTCACAACTAGATCATACTAAGAACTTTTATTCTACTAGATCAAGATATTACCAAAAGGATCGAACTAAGAAAACGGTAAAGATAAAAGTGATGGTGATACGATACCGGGGCACTCCCCCAAGCGGCAGTTGCCAAGGGGAGTGCCCATACCCATGTGATTATGTCTCCTTTGTTGGTGAAGAAGGTGATGGTTTCTTGATGGCGTAGGCTTCTTCCTTAATTTACGCTTGAGGACAGAATTTTGGTCCCTTGGGTCATCGATCTCCTGCTCCAGGCTCAGTATCTTTTTGCATAGTTCCTTCTTGTTTTCCTGCAAGAGGCGAAAAGGGATAAACTCGATCTTAGGTTTCTTTACTCTATCCGGGAGGCTTGACTTTTTGAACTCCACATGCATGTCCCCAGGTTGAGGTAATGGGACTTCGTCTTCTTCTGAGCTCGTCTCCTCCCTTCCCTTGGGTTCATAGTCCTCTTCTTCTTCCGTAGTCCAACCATAATGTTCCACATCCCCATAGACCTTAGGATCTGCAAGGTAATCAGCCACATAGCTTTCTCCTTCCGAATCCTGGGATGACATGTTACTCTAATCTACAGCAGGACAGCTCGAAATAAAGACAAGAGATATTTGCGTGATACAGGAGTCAAAACCTTCGGGAGATTATATAATGAATTTTTACCGACCAAAATACGTAACGTGTAAGAAAACTGAGTCCGGAGAGCACACGAGGTGCCCACGAGGTAGGGGGCGCGCCCAGGGGTAGGGCGCGCCCTCCACCCTCGTGGAGCCCTCGTGTCCTTTCTGGACTGCTTCTTATTTTTCTAAATATTACAAAACAGAGAAGTATTTCCATTAGAACTGTTTCGGAGTCGGTTTACTTACCGTACCACATACCTATTCCTTTCCGGAGTCTGAAACGTTTCGAAAAGTGTCCCTTATGTATTCCTCCGGGGTTACGGTTTCAATAACATTGGTTTCAACATTTATAGGATTACCTGAGATATAATGTTTAATTCTTTGACCGTTCACCACCTTCGGATTTGTGCCTTCGAAGTTGTTGATTTTTATGGCACCGGAACGATAGACCTCCTCGATAACGTAAGGACCTTCCCATTTAGAGAGAAGTTTTCCTGAAAAAAATCTTAAACGAGAGTTGTATAGAAATACATAATCACCTACATTAAACTCATGCTTTTGTATTATTTTCTCATGCCATATTTTAACTTTTTCTTTAAATAATTTGGCATTCTCATAGGCTTGGGTTCTCCATTCATCAAGTGAGCTAATATCAAATAACCTCTTCTCACCAGCAAGTTTGAAATCATAATTGAGCTCTTTAATAGCCCAATATGCCTTATGTTCTAGTTCTAGAGGTAAGTGACATGTTTTTCCATAAACCAATTTATACAGAGACATACCCATAGGATTTTTATATGCAGTTCTATAGGCCCATAATGCATCATCAAGTTTCTTGGACCAATTTTTTCTAGATCTATTAACAGACTTTTGCAAAATTAATTTGAGTTCTCTATTGCTCAATTCTACTTGACCACTAGACTGTGGGTGATAAGGAGATGCAATTCTATGATTAACATCAAATTTAGCAAGCATTTTACGGAAAGCACCATGAATAAAATGTGAACCACCATCAGTCATTAAATATCTAGGGACTCCAAACATTGGAAAAACAACTTCTTTAAGCATCTTAATAAAGGTATTATGATCAGCACTACTAGTTGGAATAGCTTCTACCCACTTAGTAACGTAATCAACAGCAACTAAAATATGTGTATATCCATTAGAGGTAGGAAAAGGTCCCATATAATCAAAGCCCCAAACATCAAATGGTTCAATAACAAGTGAATAATTCATAGGCATTTCTTGACGTCTACTAATATTACCAATTCTTTGACATCCATCACAAGATAAGACAAACTTACGGGCATCCTTGAAGAGAGTAGGCCAATAAAAACCGGATTGTAATACCTTATGTGCAGTTCTATCTCCAGCGTGGTGTCCTCCATAAGCCTCGGAGTGACACTTGCATAGGATCTGTTCCTGTTCATGCTCAGGTACACAACGTCGAATAACACCATCTACACCTTCTTTATAAATGTGTGGGTCATACCAAAAGTAATGTCTCAAATCATAAAAGAACTTTTTCTTTTGCCGGTATATGAAACTAGGTGGTATAAATTTAGCAACAATGTAATTAGCATAATCACCATACCATGGAGCAGTATGAGAAGCATTTATGACATTTAATTGTTCATCAGGAAAGCTATCATCAATAGGTAGTGGGTCATCAAGAACATTTTCTAACCTAGACAAGTTGTCTGCAACGGGGTTCTCAGCTCCCTTTCTATCAATAATATGCAAATCAAATTCTTGTAGCAGGAGAACACATCTAATAAGTCTAGGTTTAGCATCTTCCTTTTCCATAAGATATTTAATAGCAGCATGATCTGTGTGAATAGTTACTTTAGAATCAACAATATAAGGTCTAAACTTATCACAAGCAAATACAACTGCTAGGAATTCCTTTTCAGTAGTAGCATAATTTCTCTGAGCATTGTCTAGAGTTTTACTAGCATATTGAATAAAATTTAATTTCTTATCAACTCTTTGCCCTAGAACAGCACCTACAGCATAATCACTAGCATCACACATAATTTCAAAAGGTAAATTCCAATCAGGTGGCTGAACAATAGGTGCAGAGATCAATGCTTTCTTAAGTATTTCAAATGCTTCTACGCAATCATCATCAAAAACAAATGGTATATCTTTTTGTAATAAATTAGTCAGAGGCCGAGAAATTTTGGAGAAGTCCTTAATGGACCTCCTATAAAAACTGGCATGACCAAGGAAACTTCTTATACCTTTGATGTCCTTGGGACATGTCATCTTTTCAATAGCATCAACCTTGGCTTTATCAACCTCAATACCTCTTTCAGAAACTTTATGCCCCAAGACAATACCTTCATTAACCATAAAGTGGCACTTTTCCCAATTCAAGACAAGATTAGTTTCTTCACATCTCTGCAAAACTCGGTCAAGGTTGCTTAAGCAATCATCAAAAGAGGATCCATAGACAGAAAAATCGTCCATGAAAACCTCACAAATCTTTTCACAAAAGTCAGAGAATATAGCCATCATGCATCTTTGAAAGGTAGCAGGTGCATTACATAAACCAAAAGGCACGTCTATAAGCAAAGGTACCAAAAGGGCAAGTAAAAGTATTCTCTGATTGATCATTGGCTGACACAGGTATTTGAGAGAAACCAGAATAACCATCTAGAAAGCAAAAATGTGTATGTTTGGATAATCTTTCTAGCATTTGATCGATAAAAGGTAAGGGGTAATGATCTTTTTTAGTAGCTTTATTTAATTTGCGGAAATCAATTACCATCCTATAACCTGTAATAATTCTTTGCGGGATCAACTCATCTTTATCATTAGGAACGACAATAATACCTCCCTTCTTAGGGACACAATGGACAGGACTTACCCACTGACTATCAGCAATGGGATAAATTATACCTGCCTCAAGAAGCTTTAGTATTTCCTTTCTTACCACTTCCTTTCATTTTAGAATTCAGACGTTGAGGGAGTCCAGGATTAGGGGGTGTCCAGATAGCCGGACTATACCTTCAGCCAGACTCCTGGACTATGAAGATACAAGATTGAAGACTTCGTCCCGTGTCCGGAAGGGACTTTCCTTGGCGTGGAAGGCAAGCTTGGCGATACGGATATGTAGATATCCTACCATTGTAACCGACTCTGTGTAACCCTAACCCTTTCCGATGTCTATATAAACCGGAGGGTTTTAGTCCATAGGACAGAACAACAATCATACCATAGGCTAGCTTCTAGGGTTTAGCCTCCTTGATCTCGTGGTAGATCTACTCTTGTAATACCCATATCATCAATATTAATCAAGCAGGACGTAGGGTTTTACCTCCATCAAGAGGGCCCGAACCTGGGTAAAACATCGTGTCCCCTGCCTCCTGTTACCATCCGCCTAGACGCACAGTTCGGGACCCCCTACCCGAGATCCGCCGGTTTTGACACCGACATTGGTGCTTTCATTGAGAGTTCCTTAGTGTCGTCACTTTTAGGCCCGATGGCTCCTCCGATCATCAATAGCGACGCAGTCCTAGGTGAGACCTTTCTCCCCAGACATATCTTCGTCTTCGGCGACTTCGCACTGCGGGCCAATTCGCTTGGCCATCTGGAGCAGATCGAAAGCTAGGCCCCTAGCCGTCAGGTCAGATTTGGAAGTTTAAACTACACGGCTGACATCCGCGGGGACTTGACCTTCGACGGATTCGATCCACTGCCGAGCGCGCCACACTGTCATGACGGGCATGATCTAGCTCTGCCACCGAACAGTGCCTTGGAGGCCGCACCCACATCGGCTTCGACCCTTAATTCGGAGCCAACTGCGCCGATCGAGGATGGGTGGTTGGACGCCTCCTCGGGGGCTGCGATCCCAACGGCGATCGAGCCGAACACCAGCCCCGCACTCCACGAGGCTCGTGACTCCAAGGAGCCAGACTCCTCTCCAGACTCCGAGCCCTCCGCGCCCCTGCCGATCGAATCCGATTGGGCGCTGATCATGGAGTTTACCGCCGCGGACATCTTTCAGCACTCGCCTTTCGGCGATATTCTGAAGACACTAAAGTCTCTCTCTTTATCAGGAGAGCCTTAGCCGGACTATGGCCAGCAAGGTTGGGATACGGATGATGAAGAAATTCAAAGCCCACCGACCACCCACTTTGTAGACACTGTCGACGATTTAACCGACATGCTCGACTTCGACTCCGAAGACATCGACGGTATGGACGCCGATGCAGGAGACGATCAAGAACCAGCGCCTATAGGGCACTGGAAAAGCCACCTCGTCATATGACATATACATGGTGGACACCCCAAAAGAAGGATATGGCGATGGAACAGCGGAGGATGACCCCTCCAAGATACAGCCTAAGCGCCGGCGTCAGCGGCGCCGCTCAAAATCCCACCAAAGCAAATACGGAGATTCCGTCACGGGAGATAATAATACTCCGGAGAGTGCCGAAGAAAACCCCCTCCAGCAGGATTCAACACAGGAGGATGGAGAAGCTAGCCCTCATGAGAGAGCGGCAGACAGAGAGGTCGAGGACGATAATTATATGCCTCCCTCCGAAGACGAGGCAAGCCTCGACAACGACGAATTCGTTGTGCCAGAGGATCCCGTCGAGCAAGAGCATTTTCAACGCAGACTTATGGCCACGGCAAGCAGCCTCAAGAAAAAACAACAACAGCTTAGAGCTGATCAAGATTTGCTAGCTGACAGATGGACTGAAGTCCTCGCGGCCGAAGAGTATGAACTCGAACGCCCCTCCAAGAGCTACCCAAAGTGCAGGTTGCTACCCCGATTAGAGGAGGAAGCACCTAAACCTACATCACCAGCACATGATACGGCCGACCGGCCACCTGGTGGCCACGACAGAGAGGCCCCTCGGCCCTCCACTCAAGCCGCACCCCGTACCAAGGCACGGGAAAATGCGCCAGACCTGCGAGATATATTGGAGGACAAGGCAAGGCAAACAAGATTGATCTACGGATCACGTGGGCGCCCCACGACTCGAGATGATAACCGTCATGCCGGATACAACAAATCCGGTAGGGCCGGACACAACAGACAAAGCTCATTTGAGCTACGTCGTGATATAGCCCAGTACAGAGGCGCCGCACACCCACTATGCTTCACAGATGAAGTAATGGATCATCAAATCCCTGAGGGTTTCAAACCCATAAACATTGAATCATATGATGGCACAACAGATCCTGCGGTATGGATCGGGGATTATTTCCTTCATATCCACATGGCCCGTGGCGATGATCTACACGCCATCAAATACCTCCCACTCAAGCTTAAAGGACCAGCTCGGCATTGGCTTAACAGCTTGCCAACAGGATCAATTAGTTGTTGGGAGGACCTGGAAGCCGCATTCCTCGACAATTTCCAGGGCACTTATGTGCGACCACCAGACGCGGATGACCTAAGCCACATAATTCAGCAGCCAGAGGAATCGGCCAGGCAATTCTGGACATGGTTCCTAACAAAGAAAAACCAAATAGTCGACTGTCCGGACGCAGAGGCCCTAGCAGCCTTCAAGCACAATATCCGTGACGAGTGGCTTGCCCGGCACCTTGGACAGAAAAAGCCGAAATCCATGGCAGCGCTCACGACACTCATGACCCGCTTTTGCACGGGAGAAGACAGCTGGCTTGCTCGTAGCAACAATATGACCAAGAACCCTGGTAATTCGGATACCAGAGACAGTAGTGGCAGGTCGCGTCGCAACAAGCAGAAGCACCGCATTAACAGCGACAAGGCTGAGGATACGGCAGTTAATGCCGGATTCAGAGGCTATAAATCCGGTCAGCGGAAAAAGCCATTCAAAAAGAATACTCAGGGCCCGTCCAGTTTGGACCGAATACTCGACGCTTGTGCCAGATACATGGCACCCCTCGAAAAGCCGGCCAATCACACCAACAGGGATTGTTGGGTGTTCAAGCAGGCAGGCAAGTTAAATGCAACAACAGTGGATAGAAGGGTTTTCCCCCACAAGTGCGGACGGTGAACATGATATACGCAACCCACATTCCCAAGAGGGAGCGGAAGCGTGCATTAAGGGACGTATACGCGATGGAGCCAGTCGCCCCAAAGTTCAACCCATGGTCCTCCTTCCTGATCACCTTTGATCGAAGGGACCACCGCACTAGCATCTACCATGGCGGATTCGCCACATTGGTTCTAGACCCAATTATTGACGGATTTCATCTCACCAGAGTCCTTATGGACGGCGGCAGTAGCCTGAACCTGCTTTACCAGGATACAGTGTGGAAAATGGGCATAGATCCCTCGAGGATTAAGCCCACCAAAACGACCTTTAAAGGCATCATACCAGGTGTAGAGGCCAACTGTACAGGCTCAGTTACACTTGAAGTGGTCTTCGAATCTCCGGATAATTTCCGAAGCGAGGAGTTAATCTTCGACATAGTCCCGTTCCGCAGTGGCTATCACGCACTGCTTGGGCGAACCGCATTCGCCAAGTTCAATGCGGTACCGCACTACGCATACCTTAAGCTCAAGATGCCAGGCCCTCGAGGAGTAATTACGGTCAATGGAAACACCCAACGCTCCCTCCGAACGGAGGAGCACACGGCGGCCCTTGCAGCGGAAGTACAAAGCAGCCGCTCCAGGCAGTTCTCCAGTCCGGCCATTAAATGTCCGGACACCGTCAAGCGCGCCCGGAGTAACCTACAACAAGACCGCCTGGCACGTTCCGAGCAGGTGTAGCAATGCGGCCCCAACTCCAGCCCTCGCGAAAATGCGACACCAGTGCTTCGCGTACATAACTACGCTCTAGAAATACCATGGGTACAGGGGGAGGGGCACCATCACGGCACGCCCGAAACACGGCTTAAACTGCACTAGGGCCTGCCGATTTTTTAATTTTCTCTTACTTTCAGGACTCCATTCTTCGGAAGGCATGTCAGGCAGTACAATTGCCGCACAAACGATGCAAGAACCAGGGAAGCAGACAAGCCACGCCGCATTACGGAACTCCCAGGTGGTCTCTATCACGAGCAGTATACCGGTTTCGCATACCATTTCGCAGCCTACCCCTGGAACGGACATGTTAAATAGTCCAATCTTTTGCTTATCGTGTTATTTGTATCGTTTTGCCTTTATCGCAGCCCTTTTTAATAAACAATGCATAGCTTTTGTCTATTTTTGCATTACTCTTTTTTACAAATATATGTTCATTAATGACATGTTGCACCCGTACACTTTGGTACGGCCAAAATACGCCAGGGGCTTTAGTACCCCTCAATATGGTGTGAGAAGCCCGAACACTTTAACAAGTGCGGCACCCCAAACTTATAGCATTATATGCATCGGCTGCGAATCATGTCTTGGGTCAATAGTTGGGTTTGCCCGGCTCCTATGTTTTGGTGCCTTACGTTCCGCTATATCGGCTAAGGTAGCACTAGGAGAACTACTGCGATTGTGCCCAGTTGAGCTGGGCTGAGCACCTCAGTAGAGAAAGCTAAAACTGACTGTCATGATGAAGCGAGAGCTGGTCGCTGTTCGAGAGGTTTTTAGAGTCCCTAAAGACTTATGCCGCTTAGAGCGAGGAGTCGGCTCTGTCCGGCCAAGGCGTGGATAGCGCCCCAAACTCGGTGTTCCGAATACCAGGGGCTTTGCCGAAATTTAAAATTATACGAATTCTATGGCTAAGTGAGAGTGTTCACGCATTATAGTCCGATTGCCTTGTTCGTTGGGCTGAGCGCCTCCCTCGAAGGACCCAAACATGGGAAAAAGAGCTGAGGTTTATCCCCGAACACCCCAGCACTAGCGGCACGGGGGCAGGAGCCAACGACTTGCCATCTCTCGGAATTGATAAACAGCCGCACAGAAGGTAATATTTTAAATTCAAACAGCATTGCTTAGCGCATATGAACAAGTTTTCAACGCACATGACAAAACGAGCAAGTTTCACTCAAAAATTACATCCCTAGAACATTCATCCGCCACAAGGTAGGCACCCTTCAGAACATCCTTATAATAATTCTCGGGCTTGCGATGCTCTTTCCCCGGCGGTGGCCCATCCTTCACAAGCTTCTCAGCATCCAGCTTGCCCAGTGCACCTTAGCACGGGCAAGGGCCCTACGGGCACCTTCAATGCAGACGGAGCGCTTGATGACTTCGAGCCTTGGACAGGCCTCCACCAACCGCCGCACCAGCCCGAAATAGCTCCCAGGCAGAGCCCCTCCAGGCCACAGCCGAACTATGAGGCCCTTCATGGCCTGTTCGGCCGCCTTGTGGAGCTCGACCAGTTGCTTCAGCTGGTCGCTCAGGGGCATGGGGTGTCCGGCCTCAGCATATTGAGACCAGAACACCTTCTCTGTCGAGCTGCCCTCCTCGGCTCGATAGAATGCGGCGGCATCAGACACACTCCGGGGAAGATCTGCGAACGCTCCTGGAGAGCTCCGGATTCGGGTAAGTAACAAGTAACTCACGTTTATGTGTTTGCTTTGCATAAAGAATGCCTTACCTGCCGCTATCTTCTTCACCTCATCCAACTCCTGGAGGGTCTTCTGGGATTCGGCCTTGGCAGACTTGGCATTTTCAATAGCCACCGCGAGCTCGGACGCTCGCGCCTTTGAGTCAAGCTCCAAGCTCTCATGTTTTTCCATGAGAGACTGGAGCTCTTGTCGTACCTTGCCAACCTCGGCCTCATACTTCTCCCGCTCGATGCGCTCCATGGCTGCCTTCTTCTCGGTCTCGACCAGTGCTTGCTTAAGGGTCGCCACCTCAGACGTGGCCCCTACAATAGCCACGATAATCCTGTCATTTTTTGCAATTGCACCTTTATATATATATATATATATATAAACAAGGTATTTCTTACCTTCATTGTCCTCGAGCTGCTTCTTGGCACGACCGAGCTCTTGCTCGGACCACTCGAGGTTCTGCTTTAGCGTGTCCACCTCCGCAGTCAGTGCGGCGGACGCAAGCAGAGAAGCCTGCATACGCATATTGACTCCTTTTTGTTAGACTCCTGCGAATTTTATTTGATCCTCTATTCGGCTTTTCTTACCGAACGCCAAACAGAGCATCAAGGGCTACTGTCTATGCGGTAATATTATTTACTTACCTCAAAGCCTGTTAAAAGGCTAGTACAAGCTTCAGTCAGTCCGCTCTTGGCAGACTGAACCTTCTGGACCACCGCACTCATAATGGTGCGGTGCTCCTTATCGATGGAGGCGCCTTGGAGCACCTCCAACAGATTGTCCGGCGCCTTCGGTTGGACGGGGGTCACTGGCACGGTGGGCTTGCTCCTCTTGGAAGGAGGTCCCCCGCTGGACTCTGGAACCTTTGAAGGTTCCGGAGTGGTGTCCGGCCTAGAGCTGGACTTGGAGCCCTGGGGGGTCTCATCCCCTTTACTCCTGGAGTCCGGGAGGTCGCCTTGCGGCGCCTCCAGGACCACCTCCTCCCGGCTTGGAACCTTTTGGGACAACACTTCAGTGTCATCCGTAGGGCGGGGGGAGGAAGCCATCAGAAGCGAGTTCACATCCGACGAGTCCAGGAACCGCTCGACGACGCGTCGAGCCGGTCTTTGGGTGGGCTGCATAAACATATTCGACGTAAGGGAAAGCTGTGCAATAAATGAATACTATGAATTACTCTGGTATCCGGATACTTACGATTTTGCCAGGGGCTTGGCCCTGGGCTTCCACTCCTCTCCGCCATCGTCGGCATCGGTGGAGTAGTCCGGAGGAAGGGTTTTCCCCTTCTGGGACCCTCCAGCCTCCCTAGAGGGGGCGGCCTTCCTTTTCTTCTCTCCTCCCGCTGGAGAGGGAGAGGTCTCTTCTTCTTCCTCCTCGTCTTCACGGGAGGAATGCGCCTCGGAACTGTCGGATGATGGATCCGACACCTCCTGGCGTCGGGCACTCTTTCGAGTCCCCGTGGCCTTTTCCGCGGCCTTCTTCTCCGGCACCACATAGGGTGCCGGAACCAGCAGCTTCGCTAAGCGAGCGTCCGCTGGGCCTTCGGGCAAAGGAGCCGGACAGTTGATCTGTCCGGACGTCACCTGCCAGTCCTGTTAAAGGTAAGGGAGCTTAGATCCCGCATGGAGTCAAACTATGAAAAACCGATACCCTGTAAAAGGAAAAAAACAGCTTACAGCATGAGCGTGACGCCGCGTACTGAATCCGTGGTCCTCGGTAGCGGATGCGGGGGCCTCGGCGCCCTTGAAAAGCACCTTCCAGGCATCTTCGTATGTTGTGTCGAAGAGGCTGCTCAGAGTTTGGTGCCGCGCCAGGTCGAACTCCCATAGGTTGAAAGCCCGTTGTTGACACGGGAGGATCAGGCGGATGAGCATAACCTGGACTACGTTGACAAGTTTGAGCTTCTTGTCCACCAGGGTTTGGATGCATGTTTGGAGTCCAGTTAGCTCTCCTTTCTTACCCCACGACAGGCCCGTCTCCTTCCAGGAGGTGAGCCGCGTAGGGGGTCCGGATCGATACTCGGGGGTGCGACCCATTCGGCGTCGCGTGGCTCGGTGATGTAAAACCACCCCGATTGCCACCCCTTCAGGGTCTCCACAAAGGAGCCCTCGAGCCATAGGATGTTGGCCATCTTGCCCACCATGGCGCCTCCGCACTCCGCATGGTTGCCACGCACCACCTTCAGCTTGACATTGAAAGTCTTGAGCCATAGGCCGAAATGGGGGCGGATGCGGAGGAAAGCCTCGCACACGATGATAAACGCCGAGATGTTGAGGACAAAGTTCAGGGCCAGATCGTGGAAATCCAGGCTGTAGTAGAACATGATCCCCCGGACAAATGGGTGGAGATGGAAGCCCAGTCCGCGGAGGAAATGGGGGAGGAACACCACCCTCTCATGGGGCCTAGGGGTGGGGATGAGCTGCCCCTTTTCGGGAAGCCGGTACGCGATGTCATTAGACAGGTATCCGGGCTTCCTCAGCTTTTTGATGTGTCCCTCCGTGACGGAGGAGACCATCCACTTGCCTCCCGCTCCGGACATGGCTGGAGAAGGTTGAGGTGGGGAGTGCGGACTTGGGCGCTGGAGCTCGAGTGCGCAAGAATGGATGGGCGAAGGAGGAAGAAGGCGTAGGTGAAAAGGTGGATCCTTATCCCCTTATATGGGTGGACGCAACTACATGTCCCCACCAGCCTGGTAAAACTCGCTTATCTCCAAGCGTCGTGATCAATGGCACGGTTGGGTTACCCACGCTCGTATTGATGAGAATCCCGGGATAAGGGGACACGATCTCTGCTTTAACAAGACGTGCCAAGGAAACCGCCTCGCATGACGCGCTGAGGTGGGATAATGAAACGACTCGGATAAAGGCTTGGTCGTGGTGTGTCACGCTACGGAATACGTCAGCAGATTAGATTGGTGTAAATATTATTCTCTCTATGGCAATATGTGGAAACTTATTTTGCAGAGCCGGACACTATCTTTGTGTTCAAAATCTTCTATGAAGTACTTGGAGGAGGAACCCGCCTTGCAATGCCGAAGACAATCTGCGCGCCGGACTCGTCGTCATTGAAGCCTGGTTTAGTGGCTACTGAGGGAGTCCTGGATTAGGGGGTGTTCGGATAGCCGGACTATACCTTCAGCCGGACTCCTGGACTATGAAGATACAAGATTGAAGACTTCGTCCCGTGTCCGAAAGGGACTTTCCTTGGCGTGGAAGGCAAGCTTGGTGATACGGATATGTAGATCTCCTACCATTGTAACCGACTTTGTAACCCTAACCCTCTTTGGTGTCTATATAAACCGGAGGGTTTTAGTCCGTAGGACAACATACACAACAACAATCATACCATAGGCTAGCTTCTAGGGTTTAGCCTCTCTGATCTCGTGGTAGATCTACTCTTGTACTACCCATATCGTCAATATTAATCAAGCAGGACATAGGGTTTTACCTCCATCGAGAGGGCCCGAACCTAGGTAAAACTTCGTGTCCCTTGCCTCCTGTTACCATCCGGCCTAGACGCACAGTTCGGGACCCCCTACCCGAGATCCGCCGGTTTTGACACCGACACCACCCTTAAAAGTATAATTAGCAAGCATGGGGGAAATTTCAGCTTCCGGTATCTTTCTTTTATTAGTAATGATATCCTTCATATATTTAGCATAAGGATTTCTTTTGAGCACATCAGTTAATCTCATACGCAAGAAGATAGGCCTAATCATTTCAGCAAAGCGCTCAAAATCCTCATCATCCTTTTTCTTGGATGGTTTCGGAGGAAAAGGCATGGGTTTCTGAACCCAAGATTCCCTTTCTTTACCATGTTTCCTAGCAACAAAGTCTCTTTTATCATAACGTTGATTCTTTGATTGTGGGTTATCAAGATCAACAGCAGGTTCAATTTCTACATCATTATCATTACTAGGTTGAGCATCATTATGAACATCATCATTAATATTTTCATTAGGTTCATGTTCATTACCAGATTGTGTTTCAGCATCAGACATAGAGATATCATTTGGATTATCAGGTGGTTCAACAATAGGTTCACTAGAAGTTTGCACGGTTCTATCATTTTTCTTCTTCTTCTTTTTAGAAGAACTAGGAACATCAATATTATTTGTTTGAGAATCTTGCTCGATTCTCTTAGGGTGGCCTTCAGGATACAAAGGTTCCTGAGTTATTCTACCGGTTCTAGTAGCCACTCTAACAGCATAATCATTTTTCTTACTATTCATTTCATCAAGCACTTCTTTTTTAGCCTTAAGTACTTGTTCTACTTGAGTGGTAACCATAGAAGCATGTTTGCTAACAAGTTTAAGTTCGCCTTTAATATTAGCCATATAATCACCCAAGCGTCTAATCATATAAGCATTTTCTTTTAATTGTCTACCAAAATAAGCATTGAAGTCGTCTTGCTTAAACATAAAGTTATCAAACTCATCCAAGCACTAACTAGCAATTTTAGTAGGAGGGACTTCAACTTTATCATATCTATAGAGAGAATTTACCTTTACTACCTGTGTCGGGATATCGGGATCAGGAGGTTCTTCAGTAAATAAAGAATTGAGATCATATGTTTCTTCAAGAGGCGGTGAATTAAGACCATGTATTTCTTCAATAGGAGGTAAATTCTTAACTTCTTCAGCTTTAATACCTTTCTCTTTCATAGATTTCTTTGCCTCTAGCATATCTTCGGGACTGAGAAATAGAACTCCTCTCTTCTTCGGAGTTGGTTTAGGAATAGGCTCAGTAATTGGAGCAGGAGCTGGCTCAGGAGGTGCCCAATTATTTTCCTTTGTCAACATATTATTTAATAGAATTTCAGCTTCATCCGGTGTTCTTTCCCTAAAAAGAGAACCAGCACAACTATCCAGGTATTCTCTAGAAGCATCGGTTAGTCCATTATAAAAGATATCAAGTATTTCGGGTTTCTTAAGAGGATGATCAGGCAAAGCATTAAGTAACTTGAGAAGCCTCCCTCAAGCTTTTGGGAGACTCTCTTCTTTAATTTGCACAAAGTTGTATATTTCCCTCAAAGCAGCTTGTTTCTTATGAGCAGGGAAATATTTAGCAGAGAAGTAATAAATCATATCCTGGGGACTACGCACATAACCAGGATCAAGAGAATTAAACCATATCTTAGCATCACCCTTTAATGAGAATGAAAATATTTTGAGTATATAAAAGTAACGTGATCTCTCATCATTAGTGAACAGGGCAGCTATATCATTTAACTTAGTAAGATGTGCCACAACAGTTTCAGATTCATAGCCATAAAATGGATCAGATTCAACCAAAGTAACTATATCAAGATCAACAGAGATTCATAATCCTTATTGGGAACACAAATAGGTGAAGTAGCAAAAGCAGGGTCGGGTTTCATTTTATCTCTAAGTGATTCTTTGTTCCATTTAACTAATAACCTCTTAAGCTCATATCTATCTTTGCAAGCTAAAATAGCGGCAGAAGATTCCATATCAAAAAGATAACCCTCAGGAATAACAGGCATATTTTCATCATCACTATCATCATCATATTCAGATTCAATAATTTATTTTTCTCTAGCCCTAGCAATTTGTTCATCAAGAAATTCACTAAGGGGCACAGTAGTATCAGGCATAGAAGCAGTTTCATCATAAGTATCATGCATAATAGAAGTGGCATCATCAATAACATGCGACATATCAGAACGAATAGCAGAAGCAGGTGTAGGTGTCGCTAGCTTACTCATAACAGAAGGTGAATCAAGTGCAGAGCTAGATGGAAGTTCCTTACCTCCCCTCGTAGTTGAGGGATAGATCTTGGTTTTTGGATCTCTCAAGTTCTTCATAGTGTCCAGCAGATATAAATCCCAAGTGACTCAAAGAATAGAGCTATGCTCCCCGGCAACAGCGCCAGAAATTGGTCTTGATGACCCACAAGTATAGGGGATTGCAATAGCTTTCGAGGGTAGAGTATTCAACCCAAATTTATTGATTCGACACAAGGGGAGCCAAAGAATATTCTCAAGTATTAGCAGCTGAGTTGTCAATTCAACCACACCAGGAAACTTAGTATCTGCAGGAAAGTGTTTAGTAGCAAAGTAATATGATAGTGGTGGTAGCGGCAACAAAAGTAAAGATAGCAAAAGTAATGTTTTTGGTATTTTGTAGTGATTGTAACAGTAGCAGCGGGAAAATAAATAAGCGAGAACCAGTATATGGAAAACTCATAGGCACCGGATCAGTGATGGATAATTATGCCGGATGCGGTTCATCATGTAACAGTCGTAACATAGGGTGACACAGAACTAGCTCCAATTCATCAATGTAATGTAGGCATGTATTCCGTATATAGTCATACGTGCTTATGGAAAAGAACTTGCATGACATCTTTTGTCCTACCCTCCCGTGGCAGCGGGGTCCTGTTGGAAACTAAGGGATATTAAGGCCTCCTTTTAATAGAGAACCGGAACAAAGCATTAGCACATAGTGAATACATGAACTCCTCAAACTATGGTCATCACCGGGAGTGGTCCCGATTATTGTCACTTCAGGGTTGCCGGATCATAACACATAGTAGGTGACTATAGACTTGCAAGATCGGATCAAGAACTCACATATATTCATGAAAACATAATAGGTTCAGATCAGAAATCATGGCACTCGGGCCCTAGTGACAAGCATTAAGCATAGCAAAGTCATAGCAACATCAATCTCAGAACATAGTGGATACTAGGGATCAAACCGTAACAAAAACTAACTCGATTACATGATAAATCTCATCCAACCCATCACCGTCCAGCAAGCCTACGATGGAAATACTCACGCATGGTGGTGAGCATCATGAAATTGGTGATGGAGGATGGTTGATGATGACGACGGCGACGAATCCCCCTCTCCGGAGCCCCGAACGGACTCCAGATCAGCCCTCCCGAGAGGTTTTAGGGCTTGGCGGCGGCTCTGTATCATAAAACGCGATGATTTCTTCTCGCTGATTTTTTTCTCTTCGAAAGCAAATATATAGAGTTGGAGTTGGCGTCGGAGGGCATCCAGGGGGCCCACGAGGTAGGGGGGCGCGCCCTAGGGGGGGCGCCCCCACCCTCGTGAGAAGGGTGTGGGCCCCCTGGTCTTCATCTTTGGCGAGGATTTTTTATTATATTTTCTAAGATGTTCCGTGGAGTTTCAGGTCGTTCCGAGAATATTTGTTTTCTGCACATAAAACAACACCATGGCAATTCTGCTAAAAATAGCGTCAGTCCGGGTTAGTTCCATTCAAATCATACAAGTTAGAGTCCAAAACAAGGGCAAAAGTGTTTGGAAAAGTAGATACGATGGAGATGTATCAGTGACTGCCGAGGATCTGGGAGAACGCATCCAAGGTTTTGCGATAGCCATGGCAGAGCTCGTGGGCATCGAGGAGGTCGACGGGGGTGAGAATCCATAGGGGGCACCACCGCCGGGAAAGGGCAGCTGTCCTTGCCCCATATTTGATTGGGAGGAGGGATATGATGACTCTCAACATATCATCGGGGAGGTTGCTGATGAAGTCTAGTCCTACTGGAGTCGCTTGTGGTTCTTTCTCGACCTGCCTCTGCTTGTTGGCAGCCTCGTTCTCCACCTTGTCGGCGGCGACGGAAACCTCTGTCTCCATATTCACGTCGTGCTCTGGTGCACTTTGATGACTGAGAGCGGCGTTGAGGATGCGAGCGGAGAGAGAGGATTGTGTGTGTGGGGAGGATGGGGGTGGGGCTGCTTGGGCGCGCCATTAATACAGACCAGTAGGAGCGAGGCGGGCGGTGGTCAAAGGCTGTCTCGCTTCCAGGTGAGCCTGCGCGGCGGACTTCTGGCATTCCTATACCATCATTTCACGGAGCGAGGTGATGAGCCATTAATATGGAGGAGTGGGAGCGAGGTGGGTGGCAGTCAAAGGGTTAGCTCGCCTCCCAGTGAGCTTGCACGGCGGACTGTTGGCACGCCTACTGTCATTTCACACAGCTACTAGCATGCCCCGTACGGTGAGTGTGTAGCGAACACGCGCATGAATTAGATAGTGCTAGTGATTTTAGTTGCAAAAAATAGATAGTGCTAGTTATTTTTAGCTGCATATTTTGACAAATCGCAGTCTCTTGGCTTAGCGCCGAAGTCTGGATTTAATTTGCATACCATATTCAATCTGAACCATTTGCGTTGAAGAGATGCACAAATCCTGCGTTGAACAGCTCGCACGCTTCCTGGTGAGCCTCTCGGTGAGCTTGCACACCGGACTGTGCTCGCACGCCTCCCGTTCAGTCAAGCAGCTGTCCACACAGCACCTCTTATAGCAATTAAAATGAAGACATGTGGCGTCACGTAAATGGTTAACAGAACGCACATGATTTCAATTATACAAACATTTGAGATATTAAACTGGCAGCTATTTTTTCAAAATGCCTTTGTTGGCTGTTATTCGAGTGCGCCTTCTCTCAAAATGGACACGAAAAATACCAAAGCATGTCGGGTGCCAGTCCATGATAGCATGCCAAGTTTCATGAATTTCAGATGAGTTTTGGATTTACTAGAATTTAGAAACAAAGTATCTCAACATTTTGCCGGCAATCAACGGTGCCCTGGTATTTGAAATTCATTCTGATTTCTTGCATGGGACCTAACATGCACCCAAGGACACATATTTGATTTTCCAACCAATTTATATGCACTGGGGCATGTGCATGCAGTTCAAATTTGAAATATGCACATAAAATGCCTAGAAGACCCAGTTAATGTATAAAAATGTCCAAACGGACCCCAAGAAATTCCAAAATTTAACACAACACTCATGTTGTTCTATGTTGACACTAGAGAAAATTTGAAAGCAATAAGAGGCAACGGATATCGTTTCGTCCCCAAAGGTGGGACGTTCCCTACCGAAACCATCAGGCTTGTTGTGAGAAGCTCTGGTTTGTGAGAAACTTATACCCAAACCTGCCCCAAATGGGACAAAAAATTTACCATGGCATGTTGATGCCGCTCTATGATTGCATACCAAGTTTCATCAATTTCAAATGAGTTTTGGATTTACTAGAATTTAAGAACCAGGTATCTCAATGTTTGTGGCTGAGTGACAGTGGCAGGGTGTTTGACATTCATTCCCATTTCTTGCTTGGGACCTAAACATGCAACCAAGGACAAAGATTTGAATTTTCAACCAATTTATATGCATTAGAGCATGTGCATGTAGTTCAAATTTGAATTATGCACATAAATGCCTTGAAAACTCAATTAATGCATAAAAATGTACAAACGAACCCCGAAAAATCCGAAAAATTGACACAACACTCCTGTTGTTCTATGTTGACACGAGAAAATTTTTGAAAGCAATAAGAGGCAATGGATATCGTTTCGTCCCCAAAGGTGGGGCGTTCCCTACCGAAACCATCAGGCTTGTTGTGACAAGCTCTGGTTTGTGAGAAGCATATCCCCAAACTTGCCCCAAATGGGACAAAATATTTACCACAACATGTTGATGCAGCTCCATGATAGCATGCCAGGTTTCATGAATTTCGGACGAGCTTTGGATTTAAACCAGGTATCTCAATGTTTGCGGCCATGTGACGGTGGCAGGGTGTTTGACATTCATTCCCATTTCTTGCATGGGACCTAAGCATGCAACCAAGGACATAGATTTGAATTTTCAACTAATTTATATGCATTAGAGCATGTACCTGTAGTTCAAATTTGATTTATGCACATGAATGCATAGAAAACTCAGTTAATGTATAAAAATGTCCAAGCGAACCCGGAAAAATCCCAAAAATTGACACAACACTCATGTTGTTCTATGTTGACACGAGAAAACTTTTTGAAAGTAAGAAGAGGCAACAGATATCGTTTCGTCCCCCAAGGTGGCACCTTCCTACCGAAACCATCAGGCTTGTTGTGAGAGAAGCTCTGGTTTGCGAGAAGCTTATACCCACACCTGCCCCAAATGGGACAATATTTTTACCACGGCATGTCACTGCCGTTCCATGATATCATGTCAAGTTTCATGAATTTTAGATGAGTTTTCGATTTACTAGAATTTTAAAACCATGTATCTCAATGTTAGTGGTCGAGCGACAGTGTCAAGGTGTTTGACATTCGTTCTCATTTCTTGCATGTGACCTAATCTTGCAACCAAGGACAAACATTTGATTTTGCAACCCGTTTTTATGGAGTAGAGCATGTGCATGTAGTTCAATTTTGAATTATGCACATAAATGCCTAGAAAACTCAATTAATGTATAAAAATGTCCAAACGATCCCCGAAAAAATCCAAAATTTAACACGACACTCCTGTTGCTCTATGTTGACACTAGGAAAAAATTGAAAGGAAGAAGAGGCAACGAATATCATTTTGTCCACAAAGATGACACGTTTCCCTAATGGAACCATGAGGCTTTCTTGTGAGAAGCTCTGGTTTGTGAGAAGCTTATACCACAACCTGCCCCAAATGGGACAATATTCTTTACCCTGGTATGTTGATGCCATTCCATGATAGCATGCCAAGGTTCATGAATTTCAGACGGGTTTTGGATTTACTAGAATTACAAAAGCAAGTACCTCAACATTTGTCGGAGAGCCACGGTGTCGTGGTGTTCGAAATTCATCCCCATTTATTGCATGGGACATAAGCATAAACTCATGGACACATATATGATTTTACAACCCATGTTGGTGTTGGAAATATGCCCTAGATGCAATAATAAAGTGGTTATTATTATATTTCCATGTTCGTGATAATTGTCTATTGTTCATGCTATAATTATATTAACCGGAAACCGTAATACATGTGTGAATACATAGATCGTAATATGTCCCTAGTAAGCCTCTAGTTGACTAGATTGTTGATCAATAGATGGTCATGGTTTCCTGACCATGGAAATTGGATGTCATTGGTAATGGGATCACATCATTAGGAGAATGATGTGATGGACAAGACCCAATCCTAAGCGTAGCACAAGATCGTGTAGTTCATTTGCTAAAGCTTTTCTAATGTCAAGTATCATTTCCTTAGACCATGAGATTGTGCAACTCCCGGATGCTTTGGGTGTACCAAACGTCACAACGTAACTTGGGTGGCTATAAAGGTGCACTACAGGTATCTCCGAAAGTATCTGTTGGGTTGGCACAAATCGAGACTGGGATTTGTCACTCCATGTGACGGAGAGGTATCTCTGGGCCCACTCGGTAATGCATCATCATAACGAGCTCAATGTGACTAAGGATTTAGTCACGCGATCATGCGTTACGGAACGAGTAAAGAGACTTGCCAGTAATGAGATTGAACGAGGTATAGAGATACCGACGATCGAATCTCGGGCAAGTAACATGCCGATAGACAAAGGGAATTGTATATAGGATTGATTGAATCCCCGACATCGTGGTTCATCTGATAAGATCATCATGGAACATGTGGGAACCAACATGGGTATCCAGATCCTGCTGTTGGTTATTGACCGAAGAGATGTCTCGGTCATGTCTACATGCCTCCCGAACCCGTAGGGTCTACACACTTAAGGTTCGATGACGCTAGGGTTATAGGGAAAGTATGTACGTGGTTACCAAATGTTTTTCAGAGTCCTGGATGAGATCTCGGACGTCACGAGGAGTTCCAAAATGGTCTGGAGGTAAAGAATGATATATAGGAAGTGAGGATTTGGACACCGGAAGTGTTCCGGGCATCATCGGTAATGTACCGGGACCACCAGAAGGGTTCCGGGGGTCCACCGGGAGGGGCCACCAGTCCCGAAGGCTTTCATGGGCCAAGAGTCGGAAGGGACCAGCCCCTGAGTGGGCTAGTGCGCTTCCTACCAAGGCCCAAGGCACAACAAAAGGGGAGAGGGGGAAACCCCATGCGTAGATGGGCCTAGGGCCCACCCTAGGGTGGCCCCCGTCTCTTCCCCTCTTTGCTGCCCCCTCCAACCCATCTAGGGCTGCCGCCCCCATAGGGTGGGAACCCTAGAGGGGGCGCAGTCCCCTCCCCTCCTCCTATATATAGTGGGGGTTTTGGGGCTGCCATACAGGAAAGTCTCTCTCTCTCTCTCTCTCTCTCTCTCTCTCTCTCTCTCTCGGCGCAGCCCTACCTCTCCACCTCCTCGTCTTTCATAGTGCTTGGCAAAGCCCTGCTAGAGAACCACGCTGCTCCACCACCACCACGCCGTCGTGCTGCCGTTGGAGTTCTCTTCCCCAACCTCTCCCTTCTCCTTGCTGGATCAAGGCGTGGGAGACGTCACCGGGTTGCACGTGTGTTGAACGCGGAGGCGTTGTTGTTCGGTGCTTAGATCGGAATTGACCGCGATCTGAATCGTTGCATGTACGACTCCACCAACCGCGTTCTTGTAACGCTTCTGCTTAACGATCTTCAAGGGTATGAAGATGCACCCCCTCTCTCTTGTTGCTAGCATCTCCTAGATTGATCTTGGTGACACATAGGAAAATTTTGAATTATTGCTACGTTCCCCAACAGTGGCATCATGAGCTAGGTCTATGCGTAGATTCTTTGCACGAGTAGAACACAAAGTAGTTGTGGGCAATGATTTGTTCAATTTGCTTACCGTTACTAGTCTTATCTTGATTCGGCGGCATTGTGGGATGAAGCAGCCCGGACCGACCTTACATGTACGCTTACATGAGACTGGTTCCACCGACTGACATGCATTTGATGCATAAGGTGGCTAGCAGGTGTCTGTCTCTCCCACTTTAGTCGGATCGGATTCGATGAAAAGGGTCCTTATGAAGGGTAAATAGCAATTGGCATATCACCGTTGTGGTTTTGCATTGGTAAGAAACCTTCTTGCTAGAAACCCATAGCAGCCACGTAAAACATGCAACAACAATTAGAGGATGTCTAACTTGTTTTTGCAGGGTATGCTTTGTGATGTGATATGGCCAAAAGGATGTGTTGAATGATATATGTGATGTATGAGATTGATCATGTTCTTGTAATAGGAATCACGACTTGCATGTCGATGAGTATGACAACCGGCAGGAGCCATAGGAGTTGTCTTAGTTTATTGTATGACCTGTGTGTCAATGAAAACACCATGTAATTACTTTACTTTATCGCTAACCGTTAGACATAGTAGTAGAAGTAATAGTTGGTGAGATAACTTCATGAAGACACAATGATGGAGATCATGATGATGGAGATCATGGTGATGGAGATCATGGTGTCATGCCGGTGACGAAGGTGATCATGCCACGCCTCGAAGATGGAGATCAAAAGGCGCAAGATGATATTGGCAAAATCATGTCACTTCATGATTTGCATGTGATGTTTGTCATGTTTACATCTTATTTGCTTAGAACAGCGGTAGCATAAATAAGATGATCCCTCACTAAAATTTCAAGAAAAGTGTTCCCCCTAACTGTGCACCATTGCGAAGGTTCGTTGTTTCGAAGCACCACGTGATGATCGGGTGTGATAGATTCTAACGTTCGCATACAACAGGTGTAAGCCAGATTTACACATGCAAAACACTTAGGTTGACTTGACGAGCCTAGCATGTACAGACATGGCCTCGGAACACGAGAGACCGAAAGGTCAAACATGAGTCATATAGTAGATATGATCAACATGGAGATGTTCATCGTTAATGACTAGTCCGTCTCACGTGATGATCGGACACGACCTAGTCGATTCGGATCATGTATCACTTAGCTAACTAGATGGATGTCTATCTGAGTGGGAGTTCATTAAATAATTTGATTAGATGAACTTAATTATCATGAACTTAGTCTAAAAATGTCTTTACAATATGTCTTGTAGATCAAATAGCTCACGTTAATGTTGCCCTCAACTTCAACGCGTTCCTAGAGAAAACCAAGATGAAATACGATGGTAGCAACTATACGGATTGGGTCCGTAACTTGAGGATCATCCTCAAAGCTACCAAGAAAGCATATGTCCTTGAAGCACCACTAGGTGACGCACCCATTTTCCCAGCAACTGAAGACGTTATGAACGCCTGGCAGTCGCGTAGTGATGATTACTCCCTGGTTCAGTGCGGCATGCTTTACAGCTTAGAACCGGGGCTCCAAAAGCGTTTTGAGCAGCACGGAGCATACGAGATGTTCCAAGAGCTGAAAATGGTTTTCCAGGCTCATGCCCGGTCGAGAGATATGAAGTCTCCGACAAGTTCTACAGTTGTAAGATGGAGGAAAATAGTTCTATCAGTGAGCATATACTCAAAATGCCTGGGTTGCACAACCACTTGTCTCAGCTGGGAGTTAATCTTCCAGATGACTCAGTCATTGACAGGCTCCTCCAGTCGCTTCCACCTAGCTATAAGAGCTTTGTGATGAACTACAATATGCAAGGGATGGAGAAGTACATTCCTGAGTTATATTCAATGCTGAAATCAACGAAGCTAGAAATCAAAAAGGAACATCAAGTGTTGATGGTGAATAAAACCACTAGTTTCAAGGACGGCAAGGGAGTTGACGCGCACGGAAAATCAGTTGCCGGGAAGAAGCCAAAGAATGGACCCAAGCCCGAGGCTTTGTGCTTTTATTGTAAGGGAAATGGTCACTGGAAGCGGAACTGTCCCAAGTACTTAGCGGATAAGAAGGTCGGCAACACCAAAGGTATATGTGATATACATGTTATTGATGTGTACCTTACCAGCGCTCGTAGTAGCTCCCGGGTATTTGATACCAGTGCGGTTGCTCATATTTGTAACTCAAAACAGGAGCTGCGGAATAGGCAGAGACTGGCGAAGGACGAGGTGACAATGCACGTCGGGAATGGTTCCAAGGTCGATGTGATCGCCATCGGCACGCTCCCTCTACATCTACCTACGGGATTAGTTTTAAACCTCAATAATTGTTATTTAATACCAGCTTTGAGCATGAACGTTGTATCTGGATCTCATTTAGTGCGAGATGGCTACTCATTTAAATCCGAGAATAATGGTTGTTCCATTTATATGAGAGATATGTTTTATGGTCATGCCCCGCTGGTCAATGGTTTATTTTTGGTTTAATATTGAACGTGATGTTACACATATTCATAGTGTGAATGCCAAAAGATGTAAGGTTGATAATGATAGTCCCACATACTTGTCGCACTACCGCCTTGGTCACATTGGTGTCAAACGCATGAAGAAACTCCATGCAGATGGACTTTTGGAGTCTCTTGATTATGAATCATTTGACACATGAGAACCATGCCTCATGGGCAAAATTACCAAGACTCTGTTCTACAGAACAATGGAGCAAGCAACCAACTTATTGGAAATCATACATACTGATGTGTGCGGGCCAATGAGCGTTGAGACCTGTGGTGGCTATCGTTATGTTCTCACTCTCACTGATGACTTAACTAGATATGGGTATTTCTACTTAATGAAACACAAGTCTGAGACCTTTGAAAAGGTCAAGGCATTTCAGAGTGAGGTAGAGAATCAATGTGACAGGAAAATAAAGTTCTTACGATCAGATCGTGGAGGAGAATACTTGAGTCACGAGTTTGGCACGCACTTAAGGAAACATGGAATTGTTTCACAACTCGCGCCGCCTGGAACACCTCAGCAAAATGGTGTGTCCAAACGTCGTAATCGCACTCTATTGGATATGGTGCGATCTATGATGTCTCTTACCGATCTACCGCTATCATTTGGGGTTATGCTTTAGAGACTGTCGCATTCACTTTAAATAGGGCTCCGTCGAAATCTGTTGAGACGCACCGTATGAATTATGGTTTCGAAAGAAACCTAAGATGTCATTTCTAAAAGTTTGGGGATGCGATGCTTATGTCAATAAACTTCAACCTAAAAAGCTCGAACCCAAGTCGGAAAATGTGTCTTCATAGGATACCCTAAGGAAACTATCGGGTATACCTTCTACATCAGATCTGAAGGCAAGATCTTTGTTGCCAATAATGGATCCTTTCTAGAGAAAGAGTTTCTCTCGAAAGAAGTAAGTGGGAGGAAAGTAGAACTTGATGAGGCACTGCCTCTTGAACTGGAGAGTAGCGCAGCTCAGGAAGATGTTTCTGTGGTGCCTGCACCGACTAGAGAGGAAGATAATGATGTTGATCATGAGTCTTCGGATCAAGCTACTGAACTTTGTAGGTCTACGAGGGCACGTTCCGCACCAGAGTGGTATAGCAACCCTGTCCTGGAAATCATGTTGTTAGACAATAGTGAACCTTCAAACTATGAAGAAGCTATGGCGGGCCCGGACTCCAACAAATGGCTTGAAGCCATGAAATCCGAGATAGGATCCATGTATGAAAACGAAGTATGGACTTTGAAAGACTTTCCCGATGATTGGCAAGCCATAGAGAATAAATGGATCTTTAAGAAGAAGACTGGCGTGGATGGTAACGTGACCATCTATAAGGCTCGGCTTGTCGCTAAGGGTTATCGACAAGTTCAAGGGGTTGACTATGATGTGACCTTCTCAGCCGTAGCGAAGCTGAACTCCATCTGAATCATGTTAGCAATTGTCGCATTCTATGATTATGATATATGGCAAATGGACATCAAAACGACATTCCTTAATGGTTTCCTTAAGGAAGAATTGTATATGATGCAGCCGGAAGGTTTTGTCGATCCTAAGAATGCTGACAAGGTATGCAAGCTTGAGCGCTCAATCTATGGGTTGGTGCAAGCATCTCGGAGTTGGAACATTCACTTTGATGAGATGATCAAAGCGTTTGGGTTTACGCAGACTTATGGAGAAGCCTGTGTTTACAAGAAAGTGAGTGGGAGCTCTGTAGCATTTCTCATATTATATGTGGATGACATACTATTGATGGGAAATAATATAGAACTTTTGGAAAGCATAATGGCCTACTTGAATAAGTCTTTTTCAATGAAGAACCTTGGAGAAGCTGCTTAGATATTAGGCATCAAGATCTATAGAGATAGACCGGGACGCCTCATTGGTCTTTCACAAAGCACATACCATGACAAGATATTGAAGAAGTTCTATATGGATCAGTCCAAGAAGGAGTTCTTGCTTGTATTGCAAGGTGTGAAATTGAGCACGGCTCAATGCCCAACCTCTGTAAAAGATAAAGAAAAGATGGGTGTCATCTCCTATGCCTCAGCCATACGGTCTATTATGTATGCCATGCTGTGTACCAGACCTGATGTGAACCTTGCCGTAAGTTTGACAGGGAGGTACCAAAGTAATCCCGGCATGGAACACTGGACAACGGTCAAGAATATCCTAAAGTACCTGAAAAGGACTAAGGATATGTTTCTCGTTTATGGAGGTGATGAAGAGCTCAACGTAAAGGGTTACGTCGATGCTAGCTTCGACACAGATCTGGATGTCTCCAAGTCACAAACCGGATACGTGTACATTTTGAATGGTGGGGCAGTCAGCTGGTGCAGTTGCAAGCAAAGCGTCGTGGCGGGATCTACATGTGAAGCGAAGTACATAGCAGCCTTGGAGGTAGCACAGGAAGCAGTATGGATGAAGGAGTTCATCACCGACCTAGGAGTTATTCCCAGTGCGTCAGGCCCAATGACTCTCTTTTGTGAAAATACTGGAGCTATCGCCCTTGCCAAGCAGCCCAGGTTTCACAAGAAGACCAGGCATATCAAGCGTCGCTTCAACTCCATTAGTGAATATATTAAGGATGGAGACATAGATATTTGTAAAGTGCATACGGATCTGAATGTTGCAGATCCGTTGACTAAACCTCTTCCACGAGCAAAACATGATCAACACCAGAACTCTATGGGTGTTTGATGCATCACAATGTAACTAGATTATTGACTCTAGTGCAAGTGGGAAACTGTTGGAAATATACCCTAGAGGCAATTATAAAGTGGTCATTATTATATTTCCGTGTTCATGATAATTGTCGATTGTTCATGCTATAATTATATTAACCGGAAGCCGTAATACATGTGTGAATACATAGATCGTAATATGTATAGTAAGCCTCTAGCGGACTAGCTCGCTGATCAATAGATGGTCATGGTTTCCTGACCATGGACATTGGATGTCATTGATAACGGGATCACATCATTAGGAGAATGATGTGATGGACAAGACCCAATCCTAAGCATAGCACACGATCGTGTAGTTCGTTTGCTAAAGCTTTTCTAATGTCAAGTATCATTTCCTTAGACCATGAGATTGTGCAACTCCCGAATACCGTAGGTATACTTTGGGTGTACCAAACATCAGAATGTAACTGGGTGGCTATAAAGGTGCACTACAGGTATCTCCGAAAGTATCTGTTGGGTTGGCACGAATCAAGACTGGAATTTGTCACTCTGTATGACGGAGAGGTATCTCTGGGCCCACTTAGTAATGCATCATCATAACAAGCTCAATGTGACTAAGGAGTTAGCCACGGGATCATGCGTTATAAAATGAGTAAAGAGACTTGCCGGTAACGAGATTGAACGATGTATAGAGATACCGACGATCGAATCTCGCGCAAGTAACATGCCGATAGACAAAGGGAACTGTATACGGGATTGATTGAATCCCTAGCATCATGGTTCATCCAATAAGATCATCATGGAACATGTGGGAGCCAACATGAGTATGCAGATCCCGCTGTTGGTTATTGATCGGGGAGATATCTCGATCATGTCTACATGCCTCCCGAACCCGTAGGGTCTACACACTTAAAGTTCGATGACGCTAGGGTTATATGGAAAGTATGTACGTGGTTACAGAATGTTGTTAGGAGCCTCAGATGAGATCTCGGATGTCACGAGGTGTTCCGGAATGGTCCGGAGGTAAAGAATGATACATAGGAAGTGAGGATTTGGACACCGGAAGTGTTCCTGGCATCACCGGTAATGTACCGGGACCACCGGAAGGGTTCCGGGCATCCATCGGGAGGGGCCACCAGCCTCGGAGGCTTGCATGGGCCAAGAGTGCGAAGGAACCAGCCCCTGAGTGGGCTGGTGTGCCTCCTACCAAGGCCCAAGGCGCAGCAAAAGGGGAGAGGGGGAAACCCTAGGCGCAAATGGGCCTAAGGCCCACCCTAGGGCGCGCCCCCTCTCTTCCCCTCTTGGCCGCCCCCCTCCATCCCATCTAGGGCTGCCCACCCTAAGGGTGGGAACCCTAGAGGGGGAACATCCCCCTCCCTTCCTCCTATATATAGTGGGGATTTTGGGGCTGCCATACACGAAAGTCTCTCTCTCTCGGCGCATCCCTACCTCTCCACCTCCTCATCTTTCGTAGTGCTTGGCGAAGCCCTGCTAGAGAACCACGTTGCTCCACCACCACCACACCATCGTGCTGCTGCTGGAGTTGTATTCTCCAACTTCTCCCTCCTCCTTGGTGGATCAAGGCATGGGAGACGTCATAGCTGTCGGATTTCGGGTTCCGGCAAAACCCTTGAGGTTCGAACACTAGGGTGCGCACGAAGATCTCTCCCCCTCCCTAGCTCGCACACTCTACGATCTCACGGCCTAGCTCGACAAACCCAAAGAACATGAGACACAAGATTTATACTGGTTTGGGCCACCGTTGTGGTGTAATAGCCTCCTCCAGTGTGGTGTGGTGGATTGCCTCTTGGGCTTAGGATGAACAGTACAAGGGAAGAACAGCCTCGCGAGGAGAGGTGTTCTTGTGCTTGGTGTGCTTGTGTGGTTAAAGATTGGAATCCCCCCTCCCTCCTATGGTGGTGGCTAGTCCTATTTATAGAGGCCCTGGTCCTGTTCCCAAATGTTGAGCGGGAAGGGATCCCACAATGGCCGAATTCGAAGGGAGACAACTAGTACAAGCTATCCTGACAAAAGTAGTCTTCGCTTGCCAAAGGCTCTGGTGGTGACACCGTCTTGGGCTCCATGATGACCTCCATCTTGCCGTCCTGCTGGTCTTGGTCTTGTTGCACTGATATGGAAACCTTTACCTGATGCCTCGGGACTCCTCGTCTGCGCTTGCCCCTTTAGCACCAAAGAGGAAACGAGGACACTGCGTGCGCTGGCGCCCACCTGGTTCCAGTCGTCATGGCTTGCGTCACAGGAACCTCGCGAGGTGTCCCTTGCCTTGATCTCTCCACCTCTTGCGAGCCAGCCTGGTGAGGCCGCCCCTGAGGAGGTCTTTTGTCGTCCGCCTCTCGAGGCTTGGCCCCTCACGAGGGTCTTGAATGTTTGCTGGTGAAGATGGGCCGTACGGGGCCGCTGGTGGAGCCACGTTGCGGGCCGTAGGCAGGAAAGTCTAGGGACCCCCGTTCCCAGAACACGGACAGTAGCCCCCGGGCCCAAGGTGCGCTCGGGCTTGGCTTCGAGGCGAAGCCAAAGGGCAAGTGTGGAGCGCCACGGGCCCCAATAGCCTGGGGCCCCGCTCGACGTGTGGCGATTGATTGGACGTGGGCATCTCCACTTCTCCATGCCGCCTCGGCAACCGCCTGACTTGACGAGTCCCTATTGCATGCAGAAAAAGGTCATTATTACCTTAGATCATGGAGGCCAGCGGTTGGCCTCCCCTTGGCTATAAATGGGTAGAGGGGTGGATCCCCATCACCCATCTCTTCCTTTGCTTCTCCCGCTCGTTCTTCTTTCTTGCTTCACTACCAGCAGCGACACCCATGGCGCCTACGAAGAGGCTCTCAGTGGCGGAGAAGGGGAAGGCTCGCCGAGAGGGGCCCTGCTCTCCACCGCCCAAGAGGGGGCGCGGTCGTCCCCGCAAACACGCTGCGACCCCCACCGCGGCCCCTCGTGGCCGCAGCCGCGCCTCTTCTCATGGCGGCAGCCGCCCATGTCGTGGTAGTCTTGTTGATGAAGTGAGGCATGCCGTGGTTGTGCGGCCTCCTCGGCCACGCTTCGATTCGGCGGAGATGATGTCGGAGTTCATCATGTGGTCGGAGAACCTGGCCGGCACTTGGCTTCAGCTCCCACGCTTCTTTGTCGGTGAGCTACCAGCCACTGGTGTAGGTGGTCTTTGGCTGTAGGCGGACGGTTGTAGCAGCAAGGCTTCTTGGGTCGCGATCGAGGTCTCCGCCTCGGGAAACACGGTCCTAGACCGCGGCGTGCAAACATTCTGCGCGTGGACTAGGCAGGCGGTGTGCCCTCCACTTCAAGTACGACGGCGACGTGACCCTCTTCATGAGGGTATTTGGGGAAGATGGTCGCCGCGTCGGGTGCTGCCCCGAGGACAACGATGGCGACGAGGTGTTCGGCCTTGGCGATGGTCGTGACGAGGAGGAGGGCGGCTTCATCCTCGGTGCTGGGCATGGCTCGTCCAGCTATGGCGGCTCCTCGTTCGACAGCAGCTCCAGTAGTGGCGGCTACAACCAGCTGCCACGCCCGCTTCGAAGGTGGCAGCGGGTCGACTCGCCACCGCGCTCCATTGAAGCGTGAGGAGGGGTCTGGCTAAGCTCGGGAGAGCGCCACAAGCCCGTCCTCGCGGCCTGTTGTGGGAGCGTGTTCCGCTTTTGTTTCGTTCTTCCTTCCCTTCCTGCATTAGAGAGAGACAAGTATGGGGCCCTGCTAGGGCATGCGACAATTTTGGTTCCTAAGTGGCTGTGCTATGTTTATCATTCCTGTGTTGTGTTGCAGCGTAATGTTTTATGTATGCGCGTAGAATGACTTAGCTTGATGCGCCTGGGGTAGATTCCGCCTCGCGAGACGCGCGTTCCCCAATGCCTGACGAGGTCTCCTATGCTCGGGAGGCGCCTGAGAATGGCAAAAATTTGCTAGGAAATCCTTATTCTTACGGACCCTAATCGTAGGCACTGCCGGCCGTAACGCTATGCTTCGCGTCGCGGTACCAGGGGGGCACGGACTGAGAAGGGCGCGCTAGCTTGCGAGTGTAATGCCCTAAGACCGGAGCTCCAGATGCCTTCCTTGGTTTCCGAGATTCGTGGTATGATTTGGTTTTGCTTGTTGCATTCATCTTTGCATCATGTGCATTGCATCATGTCATCATTCGCATTGCATCATGTCATCATGCAACCCGTTTTAAAAACTCAACCAAATAAACTGTATGGATCTTCGATCCATTAAAACCGAGGGAATTCACATGGTGATTCTCTTTAAAACATATCCTCCCAATGATAGGGAGCTATATCAAATATTCCTTTAATTTGGAATTTATCACAACACACTTGCAAAATAACCCCATGCCTTTTCTGCTTCGAGTTGATCCTCAAACCTTGCCGGCAATTTCTTCTCCATTTTTTTGAGGCTCCTCCGAAAATCTTAACATTTTTTGGACACTTCTAATTCCTAGTCCTTGTTCAAACATTTTGAATTAAATTCAAATGACTTTGAATTTAATTCTTGCAATCATGTCCACTCCTATTGTTCATGGATCATACACATTTTCGCTAGTCCAGAAAAATTACCCTCGTGCGCAAATTCTTCCCCTAACCCCCCTCTTTCTTTTTCTCCTCTTTATTTGTTTTCTGTTAAAGGAAATAAGGAGGGAAGAGAGAGGGAGAGCAGCCCAATCAGTCCAGCCCATTTAACCTCAGGCCCACCTAACCTATAACCTAGGCCCAGCCACTACCTAATCCATCTCCCTCGATCCCTGCCTCCATCGAACCCCACCTCCTCCTTCGTTCCTCCTAGCGCCGCCAGGAGAGCGCGAACGCACGCAATCCCCATCCCTCTCTCCCTCGATCACTCGTCTCCCTCTCCTCCCTCGCCCCACCACCATGCTCAGGAGAGGAGGCCCTGCGCCCGATCCATGTCCTCTTCCTTCCTCCCTGTCGCCTGCCTTCTCTTCCGGCAGCGTCGCCATGCATGCACCCACTGTAGCCCCACCTCCGTTCGGCTCCCTCGTCGGAGGCCGCCACCGCGGCCCTGCTGGACACTGGAGACCCGGAGCGCCTCCGCCCCTGCCATGCAAACCGCTTCTGTCTTCCCACCGCCCAGCATCACCCCCGCGCCCGGTTCCCGAGGTCTCGTGCCGCCGGACCTCTCGTGCACCTCCGCCGCATGCAGGAGCCCCCGTGCCAAGTTCGTTGTTGGCCTCTGTTGACTCTGCGTCGAGCAGAGTGTGTTCATCCCCGTGTCTTCGCGCCTCTGGAAGGTCCATCTCTGTGACCGCCAGTGGCCCTCATGTCTTTCCCTGCCATGCTTGCCCGGCCAGATCCGGAGGTCTGCCGCCCCTTGTCGCCCGTTCACCCGTCCCGCTGCCTCCGTCGATCGTCTCCTGGAGGAAGTGACGAGGCAGCCGACAGCGCCTGTGTTTACCCGCGATCCCCTACTCACATGCCTTCCTCCCGCATCACGCCCGTCCTCAAGCCCCGCCGCGAGACCCCTAGCTCAAACCGCAAGCATCAAAGTTCCACTAAGGTCACCGTATTTTTTCCCGCCAAGTGCAACGACTCTAAGTATCACTACCGTCGCTAAGACCAAGATGGCGCCAAAAGTACCAATACGAATGGGAACGACTACCGAGGTCCCTCCAAGTTCGACCAAGATTGTCGTGTACAACTACCGTCGACTCGGATTACGCCAAGTACACCGTCGGCCTTGGTTTCGCCAAGACCACCTCGAGTACGACTACACGACCGCAACACAAGTTCCGCATACCACTATCGTCACAAGAACCGAGTCTGGCATGTTCGAAGACCCCAAGTACCATGACGCCCGAAGACATCGGATTCATCAAGTTCATCCTCGAAAACGAGTACGACTACACGTTGTTGGGTCGAGTACCACCGATGACCATGAACAACTATAAAACATGAACCACTACTTCCCTCGACGACCCGTGAACGACTACTTCCTCTACTTCCCTTGACGAACTCGAACCACTCCGTAATTGCACTTTTGGGAAGGTATAACCGCTGGTATGATGCCCGTGGACCGTATGCATGTGATGTATTGTATGAGATGCACATGTTTGCACCATGGTCGAATCGCTACTTGGTCGGTCCTCCTCGTTTGCCGCTAACCCGTGGGAACCCGGTATCCGGGATCACCCCACCATCTTTTGCACGATCCCGCCACACTTCCTTTGCACCGGTATCTCCATGAGCTACCGGAACCGATATGTTGTCGTGGCATCATTTTCGGATTCGTTGCCGTGGCACCCCTTTCGTTTCCGCCATGATGACAAATGCTTCATAATATGCTCATGTCAACATTTTCATAAAATTGCATAAACTTGAACATGTCATCCGCATCATTATAATAATATTTAAAATGTTTAAATTGTTGTTGCATTAAATTGCTAATGCACATGAGGATTTACCAAAATTGTTGTTTGATGTTTCCGGCCTCATTTAAAATGCCTAACTATGTATTTTACTCATGTTTCACCTCTTGCCATGTTAAGAACATTTAATATTGTTGGGTACATAACCGAGAGAGAACTAAATAATCGACTGTGGTGTTTTGTCAATATGCATACCGATGCATATTGAGCTCCACTTAACTTGTAGTGTTGTTCGTGCACTTTGCCATGCCATGCATATTTAAACCAGACATGCATCATACTTGGTTGTGCATCATGCCATGTTTATGTGATGGTTGTTTACTATGTTGCTTGCTTCTTTCCGGGTAGCTTCTCTCGTTAGCTTCGGTTCTGTTCCGGAGTTGTGAGAATCTGTTCGACTACGTCCGTTTGTCTTCTTCATGGACTCGTTCTTCTTCCTTGCGGGATCTCAAGCAAGATGATCATACCCTTGAAATCAGTTATATATTTGCTTGCTAATTGTTCACTCTATTGCTATGCCGCGCTACCTACCACTTGCTATATCATGCCTCCCATATTGCCATGTCAAGCCTCTAACCCAACTTTCCTAGCAAACCGTTGTTCGGCTATGTTACCGCTTTGCTCAGCCCCTCTTATAGCATTTCTAGTTGCAGGTGAAGACGAAGCTTGTTCCATGTTGGAACATGGATATTGTTGGGATATCACAATATCTCTTATTTAATTAATGCATCTATATACTTGGTAAAGGGTGGAAGGCTCGGCCTTATGCCTGGTATTTTGTTCCACTCTTGCCGCCCTAGTTTCTGTCATACCGGTGTTATGTTCCTTGATTTTGCGTTCCTTGCATGGTTGGGGGAATGGGACCCCCTTGACAGTTCACTTTGAATAAAACTCCTCAAGCAAGGCCCAACCTTGGTTTTAACATTTGCCACCTAAGCCATTTTCCCTTGAGTTCTGCAGACTCAAGGGTCATCTTTATTTTGAACCCCCGGGCCAATGCTCCTCTGAGTGTTGGTCCAACCTGTCAGCCGCTGGTGGCCACCAGGGGCAACTCTGGGCTGGCCTACCGGAAGTTTGGACAATCCGGTGTGCCCTGAGAACGAGATATGTGCAGCTCCTATCGGGATTTGTCGGCACATTCGGGCGGCTTTGCTGGTCTTGTTTTACCATTGTCGAAATGTCTTGTAACCGGGATTCCGAGCCTAATCGGGTCTTCCTGGGAGAAGGAATATCCTTCATTGACCGTGAGAGCTTGTGATGGGCTAAGTTGGGACACCCCTGCAGGGTTTGAACTTTCGAAAGCCATGCCCGCGGTTATGGGCAGATGGGAATTTGTTAATATCTGGTTGTAGAGAACATGACACTTAACTTAATTAAAATGAATCAACCGCGTGTGTAGCCGTGATGGTCTCTTCTCGACGGAGTCCGGGAAGTGAACACGGTTTTGGAGTTATGTTTGAACGTAAGTAGTTTCAGGATCACTTCTGATCACTCTAGCTTCACGACCGTTGCGTTGCTTCTCTTCTCGCTCTTATTTGCATATGCTAGCCACCATATATGCTTAGTGCTTGCTGCAGCTCCACCTCACTACGTTCTCCTTCCCATAACCTTAAATAGTCTTGATCTCGCGGGTGTGAGATTGCTGAGTCCTCGTGACTCAGAGATACTTCCAAACAGTTGTAGGTGCCGATGATACCGGTGCAGGTGACGCAACCCAGCTCATATGGGAGCTCGATGAAGATCTTGGTCATTGTTTTGTTTTGTTTCCTTTTGATCAGTAGTGGAGCTCAGTTGGAATGATCGGGGATCTAGCATTTGGGGTTGTCTTCTTTTATTTTGGTTCCGTAGTCGGACCTTGATTGTATTCCGGATGATGTATGTTTAACTTGTATTTGTGTGAAGTGGCGATTGTAAGACAACTCTTTATCCCTTTCTTATTCATTACATGGGATTGTGTGAAGATTACCCCACTTGCGACTAGACTACCATGTGGCTATGCCTCTAAGTCGTGCCCCGACACGTGGGAAATATAGCCACATTGTGGGTGTTACAAGTTGGTATCAGATCCATCCCCAAATTAGGAGCCCGCTTGCTTGATCGAATCGCTAACGTTGTTGAGTCTAGAACAAAATGTTTTGAGTCTTAGGATTATATATATCAGAGAGTACGATTCTATTTACTCCTTAGTCCCTGCGTCGCTCTGGTGACGCCTCCTGACGTAGAGTTTTAACTCTTCTCTCCTCAAATTTCACGGAATTTTTTTTAGGATCACGCGGGTATCTTGGAATCGTTTCGATGGTTTTGTGACATGAACATTGTTCTTGGTGCCTCCTGACATTTATGGGTTGTGGCAGTGTCCCGGGGAGTTGAGCTCTGAGGTGTTGTCGTCACAATTTTATCGTTGCAGTTCTGGAATACCTAAGTTCGCCGACATCGAAAATCGCTTTTATGCAGTTATTGGTGAGATAACCTCGACGCCACCCAGTACTGGGGCGGGAGTTCGGGAGTATTGCCATAACTTGTATAATGGATGTTTTTTCGAAGGTTGAGGTACATGATTTCTGAAGGTTTCTTGGTTGTGTGTTGAAGGATGGATACAGCTGGATGTAGGATTTGTTAGTTTGGGTGAGATATTATGCTTCCCCTGTATCCCCAACACCTGATTGCATAACTAGAAAGTTTCGGGAGTTTATAAGTGGGAATTCAAGTAGCTCCTAGAATAATCTTTCCAACAGACACATGATACGATATGGGATCTATCATATGTTTGTTTCCGGCTTATTCTGCAAGCCAATCCTCTGTTTTTTGTTTTGATTTGTGGTATTCGAATTGCTTCAATGTCAAGTGTTGATTCCATACCTTTCCTAAGCGGTGTTCTCATATATCTATGTGGATGCTAATCTTTCTTGTTTATCGAGATTGTCATGTTAATTCTTTCCAACCGGTGTGCTTCTCTTCAAGTGGATCCTATCATTTTCAACATCCGCAAGATCAATTCTAAGCTTTTCCTCAACGATGTTCGTTTCATCCATCCCAAGTTGTATTTGTTTTCCTGCCCTCCCACCCTTTTTCTTCAAGGACTCGGATTTCTAATCAAGTTTCATTTTTTATGGGAAGTCTCTCCATTCCTTTCTGTCAATGTTCTTACCCGGTGGTTCTCATGAAGATGCTCTACAAATTCATCATTCTTCGTTCTCTTTCTTCTCCGATGGATTCAAGTCAAGCTTTGTCGATCATATCCTTTCCTCGTTTCAAATGTTTCTCATGCCGGTGCACCTCTTAATCATTCCCCGCTTACTATTCAATTGTTACGGAGTGCGAAGATATCTCGGAAGATTCGTTTCCATTCTCAATCTGTTCAAGCTGTTTTGAGGATGTTATCTCATTCAAGCCATTTAATTCAACTGGCATAATCTCTCTTTTAAATTGTTCAACGGTGTTTTCTTTTGAGTGGGCCTTAGCCCACAGGTCTTTTCCCAGGATCTTACCTGACTCTTCTATTTTCCTGTAGTTACTCCCAAATTCTTCTCCAAGTTTGATGTAAGAATGAATTATCATTAGTCATATGCATTTCTCTAAGATCTTTCAAATTCTTTTCATTGTTTATTCAACCTTTATATTCAATTTTCTTCTGAAGTGCATCAACAATTCATGGTGGTGTTTCTCGTCGTCATTCTCTGCATTTGAAGACCGAAGAAGAGTTTCTCCTCCAAATCTTACCCATTCTTCCAAAGATGCGAACTTCAAGCTTGTTGCCATCCTCTCATAATTGTTTTCCATTGTGAGAATTCTTTTCACCCATCCAGAGCAATTCAAGAGTCTTTTCAGTTTGATTCTCCAAAGACCATCATTGTGGGTTTATTCATTCTCAGCTTTCAGCTCTCATTCTCCAAATCTTACCGGTGCATCATTCAAGCATTCTTTAATCAGCCTGCGATCTCTTCGTTCTCTTGCATCTTGATTCTCTTAAGTATCTTCGTTCATTTTTCAATCCTTCCTGGTGAATTGTGCTTTTGCCACTTTCATTTTCAATTCTTATGGTGGTTCGTTCAAGAGTTCTCTTCCTTGGTTATCATATCAATTCATTCGTTTTTTTCCAAATCCTACCGGTGGTTCATTGAAGACCTTCCCAATTTTGCGTAATATCTTTCTTGATCCTTCTCAACGAGAATAAGTAGTATGCCAAATCCGTGCTGGTCATCAATCTAAATTGATGAAGGATAAGCATAATGTAATTCTTATTCTTGTTTCATCCAAGTAATTAATTACTTATTCCGGAGATTCATCAAAATTCTTGATCTCTTTTGTTCATCTTTCTTTTCGGAGTCCCAAGTTTTTCTTGGTTATATCATCGCGAAGCTCCATCTAATCAATGTAAGGATTCATCTTATTCTTTTCAAGCTTCTCTCCTTGCGACCTTCTTTTTTTTATTCGAAGTTCTTCGAGAGTTTCTTCATGGTGGTTCATCAAAGATTCTTTTCATTCTTCAATTGTTCTTCAAGATTTCTCTCGAAGCTAAGATCTGCCAAGCTATACTCAAAATTTAACATGGTGTTCAACACATGTTTTGTTTTGTGGAGTCCAAGCATTCTTCAGCTTGCATTCTGAAGTGCAATTCTTTTTATCTTATCTTTTGAGGTGGTGTTATGTCATTGTTGATAATTTCCCTTCGTGTTTCATGATTCACAAGTTTTCAAGAGTGACATATCTAAATCCATCATTTTCTCTTTGCTCAAGACACCTTTTCAATCCATCAATCTCTTCATTGGAGTTATATTGGGTTATATTTCACCTAAAGCTTTCCCTAAAGATTGTTGCTATTTATGGTGCTAATAAATGACCCAAATTCTTCATTTATCCTCCCGGTGAAATAAGTTTCTCGTTTCCTTGTTCATATCAATCCAATCTTCTGTTTTTCGGTAGTGGCAGAATTTCACCTCATAATTTTGAGACGTTTTCCATAAGGCCACTACAAGCTTATTCTTTTTGTTGTTGATTTTCCAACAACTCCGTTCAACCCTTCTTTGTAAGGATGCTTTTCCAAGTTAATTGTGGGGGAGGATGTTTTCTCTTCTACATTCTTTTCATCCCATTTTTGACAAGTTCATGTTCAATTCCGTCCATTTACAGTCTGAGTGCTATCCAAATTATATCAGTCTTATTACTCCTCTATCTTGTTTTAACCGGAGTGTCGTGTCTATCATTCCTCTTCTAACCGGACTCTCATCCAAGTGCTCTCTTTTTGCCAAGTTCATATTATTGCCTTCCATTTCCAACTGAAGTGTTGTCGTAATTAATCCTTATCGTTCCTTGTACATCTCGTTTCATCCGGAGTGCTTGCATGTACTTCTTGTCCATTGCAACCCTTTTTCTTATGTCTGTCAACCTACAAGGTTCCAGTAATGTCCCTTGTTCCTCTTTTCTAAAGGAGTGTTTTCAACTTTGTTCTTCTTCGTCGTATTCTTTCTTTCAATTTGTTCAACCTCTCAAGGTTCTTTGGTTTCACTCATTTGTGGAAGAAGCAACTTAGTTTTACCTCTTCTCTTCCTCTTCCGTTTCTCAACGGTGCCATCCTAGATCTCGGGACGAGATCCTCTTATAGTGGTGGAGCGTTGTAACGCCCCAAGACCGGCGCTCCAGATGCCTTCCTTGGTTTCCAAGATTTGTGGTGTGATTTGTTTTTGCTTGTTACATTCATCTTTGCATCATGTCATCATTCGCATTGCATCATGTCATCATGCAACCCGTTTCAAAAACTCAACCAAATAAACCGTATGGATCTTCGATCCATTTAAACCGAGGGAATTCACATGGTGATTCTCTTTAAAACATATCCTCCCAATATTAAGGAGCTATATCAAACATTCCTCTAATTTGGAATTTATCACAACACACTTGCAAAATAACCCCATGCCTTTTCTGCTTTGAGTTGATCCCCAAACCTTGCCAGCAATTCCTTCTCCATTTTTTGAGGCTCCTCCGAAATCTTAACATTTTTTGGACACTTCTAATTCCTAGTCCTTGTTCAAACCTTTTGAATTAAATTCAAATGACTTTGAATTTAATTCTTGCAATCATGTCCACTCCTATTGTTCATGGATCATACACATTTTCGTGATTCCAGAAAAATTACCCTCGTGCGCAAATTCTTTCCCTAACCCCCTCTTTCTTTTTCTCCTCTTTATTTATTTTTTGTTAAAGGACATAAGGAGAGAAGAGAGAGGGAGAGCAGCCCAATTAGTCCAGCCCATTTAACCTCAGGCCCACCTAACCTATAACCTAGGCCCAACCGCTACCTGATCCATCTCCCTCGATCCCTGCCTCCATCGAACCCCTCCTCCTCCTTCGTTCCTCCTAGCGCCGCCAGGAGAGCGTGAACGCACGCAATCCCCATCCCTCTCTCCCTCGATCACTCATCTCCCTTTCCTCCCTCGCCCCACCACCATGCTCAGGAGAGGAGGCCCTGCGCCTGATCCATGTCCTCTTCCTTCCTCCCTGTCGCCTGCCTTCTCTTCCGGCAGCGCCGCCACGCCTGCACCCACCATCGCCCCGCCCCCATTCGGCTCCCTCGCCGGAGGCCGCCACCGCGGCCCTGCTGGACACTGGCGACCCTGAGCGCCTCCGCCCCTGCCATGGGCACCGCTTCTGTCTTCCCACCGCCTAGCATCACCCCCGCGCCCTCCTCCTCGCCTTCAAGCCCCGCGCCCGGTTCCCTCGAGGTCTCGTGCCGCCAGACCTCTCCTACACCTCCACCGCACGCATGGGCCCCCGTGCCAAGTTCGTCGTTGGCCTCTGTTGACTCTGCGTCGAGCAGAGTGTGTTCGTCCCCGCGTCTTCGCGCCTCTACCAGGTCCATCTCTATGACCACCAGTGGCCCTCGTGTCTTTCCCTGCCGTGCTCGCCCGGCCAGATCCGGAGGTCTGCCGCCCCTTGCCGCCCGTTCACCCGTCCCGCTGCCTCCGTCGATCGTCTCCTGGAGGAAGTGACGAGGCAGCCGACAGCGCCTGTGTTTACCCGCGATCCCCTGCTCGCATGCCTTCCTCCCGCATCACGCCCGTCCTCAAGCCCCGCTGCGAAACCCCTGGCTCAAACCGCAAGCATCAAAGTTTCACCACGGTTGCCGTGTTTTTTTCCGCCAAGTGCAACGCCTCTAAGTACCACTACCGTCGCCAAGACCAAGATGGCGCCAAAAGTACCAAGACGTATGGGAACGACTACCGAGGTCCCTCCAAGTTCGGCCAAGATTGCCGTGTACAACTACCGTCAACTCGGATTACGCCAAGTACACCGTCGGCCTTGGTTTCGCCAAGACCACCTCGAGTACGACTACACGACCGGAACACAAGTTCCGTGTACCACTATCGTCACAAGAACCGAGTCTGGCATGTCCGAAGACCCCTTTCATGACGCCCAAAGACATCGGATTCGTCAAGTTCATCCTCGAAAACGAGTGCGACTACACGTTGTTGGGCCGAGTACCACCGATGACCCTGAACAACTACAAAACATGAACCACTACTTCCCTCGACGACCCGTGAACGACTACTTCCTATACTTCCCTCGAAAAACTCGAACCACTCCGTAATTGCACTTTTGGGAAGGTATAACCGCCGGTACGATGCCCGTGGACCATATGCATGTGATGTATTGTATGAGATGCCCATGTTTGCACCATGGTCGAATCGCTGCTTGCTCGGTCCTCCTCGTTTGCCGCTAACCCGTGGGAACCCGGTATCCGGGATCACCCTACCATCTTTTTCATGCTCCCGCCACACTTCCTTTGCCCCGGTATCTCCATGAGCTACCAGAACTGATATGTTGCCGTGGAATCATTTTCGGATTCATTGCCGTGGCACCCCTTCCGTTTCCGCCACGATGACAAATGCTTCATAATATGCTCATGTCAACATTTTCATAACATTGCATAAACTTGAACATGTCATCCACATCATTATAATAACATTAAAAATGTTTAAAATTGTTGTTGCATTAAATTGCTAATGCACATGAGGATTTACCAAAATTATTGTTTGATGTTTCCGGCCTCATTTGAAATGCCTAACTATGTATTTTACTCATGTTTCACCTCTTGCCATATTAAGAACATTTAATATTGTTGGGTACATAACCTGGAGAGAACTAAATAATCGACTGTGGTGTTTTATCAATACGCATCCCGATGCATATTGAGCTCCACTTAACTTGTAGTGTTGTTTGTGCACTTTGCCATGCCATGCATATTTAAACCGGACATGCATCATACTTGGTTGTGCATCATGCCATGTTTATGTGATGGTTGTTTACTATGTTGCTTGCTTCTTTCCGGGTAGCTTCTCTCGTTAGCTACGGTTCCGTTCCGGAGTTGTGAGGATCCGTTAGACTACGTCTGTTTGTCTTCTTCATGGACTCGTTCTTCTTCCTTGCGGGATCTCAGGCAAGATGATCATACCCTCGAAATCACTTCTACCTTTGCTTGCTAGTTGTTCGCTCTATTGCTATGCCACGCTACCTACCACTTGCTATATCATGCCTCCCATATTGCCATGTCAAGCCTCTAACCCACCTTTCCTAGCAAACCGTTGTTTGGCTATGTTGCCGCTTTGCTCAGCCTCTCTTATAGCGTTACTAGTTGCAGGTGAAGACGAAGCTTGTTCCATGTTGGAACATGGATATTGTTGGGATATCACAATATCTCTTATTTAATTAATGCATCTATATACTTGGTAAAGGGTGGAAGGCTCGGCCTTATGCCTGGTATTTTGTTCCTCTCTTGCTACCCTAGTTTCCATCATACCCGTGTTATGTTCCTTGATTTTGCGTTCCTTACGCGGTTGAGGGAATGGGACCCTCTTGACAGTTCGCTTTGAATAAAACTCCTCCAGCAAGGCCCAACCTTGGTTTTAACATTTGCCACCTAAGCCATTTTCCCTTGAGTTCTGCAGACTCAAGGGTCATCTTTATTTTAAACCCCCGGATCAATGCTCCTCTGAGTGTTGGTCCAACCTGTTAGCCGCCGGTGGCCACCAGGGGCAACTCTGGACTAGCCTACCAGAAGTTTGGACAATCCGGTGTGCCCTAAGAATTAGATATGTGCAGCTCCTATCGGGATTTGTCGGCACATTCGGGCGGCTTTGCTGGTCTTGTTTTACCATTGTTGAAATGTCTTGTAACCGGGATTCCGAGCCTGATAGGGTCTTCGTGGGAGAAGGAATATCCTTCGTTGACCGGGAGAGCTTGTGACGGGCTAAGTTGGGACACCCTTGCAGGGTTTGAACTTTCGAAAGTCATGCCCGCGGTTATGGGCAGATGGGAATTTGTTAATATCCGGTTGTAGAGAACTTGACACTTAACTTAATTAAAATGAATCAACCGCGTGTGTAGCCGTGATGGTCTCTTCTCGATGGAGTCCGGGAAGTGAACACGGTTTTGGAGTTATGTTTGAAAGTAAGTAGTTTCAGGATCACCTCTTGATCACTTCTATCTTAACGACTGTTGCGTTGCTTCTCTTCTCACTCTTATTTGTGTATGCTAGCCACCATATATTCTTAGTGCTTGCTGCAGCTCCACCTCACTACCTTCTCCTTCCCATAAGCTTAAATAGTCTTGATCTCGCGGGTGTGAGATTGCTGAGTCCTCATGACTCACAGATACTTCCAAACAGTTGTAGGTGCCGATGATACCGGTGCAGGTGACGTAACCCAGCTCAGATGGGAGCTCGATGAAGATCTTGGTCATTGTTTTGTTTCGTTTCCTTTTGATCAGTAGTGGACCCCACTTGGGATGATCGGGGATCTAGCATTTGGGGTTGTATTCTTTTATTTTGGTTCCATAGTCGGGCCTTGATTGTATTCTGGATGATGTATGTTTAACTTGTATTTATGTGAAGTGGCGATTGTAAGCCAACTCTTTATCCCTTTCTTATTCATTACATGGGATTGTGTGAAGATTACCCCACTTGCGACTAAACTACCATGCGGCTATGCCTCTAAGTCGTGCCCCGACACGTGGGAGATATTGCCGCATTGTGGGTGTTACAGCGAGCTTGAGCGAGGGTGCCTTGCGAAAGACAAGAAAACAAAAACGCTCATGAGGGCGCTTGTCCAGCCCCCTCGCGAGGCACGCGAGGGAGAGAACAGGTCAAAAACGAGGAACCGAGGGCAGAAAGGGAGGCAACAAGGACAATGAAACAAGGCCAGCAAGGAACACCAGAAAAAATTCTCACTTTAAAAGAGGGGGCAAACCAACTGCGGAAAGCAAATGAAAAGCCGCGTCCGGCACCTAGTCTACTCTTCTTGTCTTCTCCCCAGTGATACGTCTCCGTTGTATCTACTTTTCCAAACACTTTTGCCCTTGTTTTGGACTCTAGCTTGCATGATTTGAATGGAACTAACCCAGACTAACGCTGTTTTCAGCAGAATTGCCATGGTGTTATTTTGTGCAGAAATAAAAGTTATCGGAATGACTTGAAAATCAATGGAGATTATTTTTGGAATATATAAAAAATACTGGAAGAAGAATCAACATCAGGGGGGCCACACCCTGTCCACGAGGGTGGGGGCGCGCCCCCCTGCCTCGTGGGCCCCCTGACGCTCCACCGACCTCAACTCCAACTCCATATATTCGTGTTCGGGGAGAAAAAAATCAGAGAGAAAGATTCATCATGTTTTACGATACGGAGCCGCCGCCAAGCCCTAAACTCTCTCGGGAGGGCTGATCTGGAGTCCGTTCGGGGCTACTGAGAGGGGAATCCATCACCATCATCATCATCAACCTTCCCCCATCACCAATTTCATGATGCTCACGGTCGTGCGTGAGTAATTCCATCGTAGGCTTGCTGGACGGTGATGGGTTGGATGAGATTTATCATGTAATCGAGTTAGTATTGTTAGGGTTTGATCCCTAGTATCCACTATGTTCTGAGATTGATGTTTGTATGACTTTGCTATGCTTAATGCTTGTCACTAGGGCCTGAGTGCCATGATTTCAGATCTGAACCTATTATGTTTTCATGAATATATATGAGTTCTTGATCCTATCTTGCAAGTCTATAGTCACCTATTATGTGTTATGATCTGTTAACCCCGGAGTGACAATAATCGGGACCATTACCGGTGATGACCATAGTTTGAGGAGTTCATGTATTCACTATGTGTTAATGCTTTGGTCCGGTACTCTATTAAAAGGAGGCCTTAATATCCCTTAGTTTCCAATAGGACCCCGCTGCCATGGGAGGGTAGGACAAAAGATGTCATGCAAGTTCTTTTCCATAAGCACGTATGACTATATTCAGAATACATGCCTACATTACATTGATGAACTAGATCTAGTTCTGTGTCACCCTATGTTATAATTGTTGCATGATCGATCGCATCCAACATAATTCTCCATCACCGATCCAATGCCTACGAGCTTTTCATATATTGATCTTTGCTTATTTACTTTTCCGTTGTTACTGTTACAATCACTATAAAACCCAAAAATATTACTTATCAAATTACTTTTCTACTAAATACCTTGCTGCAGATATTAAGTTTCCATGTGTGGTTGAATTGACAACTCAGCTCCTAATACTTGAGAATATTCTTTGGTTCCCCTTCTGTCGAATCAATAAATTTGGGTTGAATACTCTACCCTCGAAAACTATTGCGATCCCCTATACTTGTGAGTTATCAAGACTATTTTATGGCGCCGTTGCTGGGGAGCATAGCTCTATTCTTTGAGTCACTTGGGATGTATATCTGCTTATCATTATGAAGAACTTGAAAGATCAAAGAACCAAGATTTTTCCCTCAACTACGAGGGGAGTTAAGGAACTGCCATCTAGCTCTGCACTTGATTCACCTTCTGTTTTGAGTAAACTTGCGACACCTACACATGCTATTGATTCTGATAGGTCGCATGTTATTGATGATGCCACTTCTGCTTTGCATGATATTTATGATGAAACTACTTCTATGCTTGATACTACTGTGCCACTAGGTGAATTTCTTGATGAACAACTTGCTAGGGCTAGAGAGAATGAAATTATTGAAACTGATAATATTGATGAAAGTGATGATGAAGATTCTCCCCCTAGATATGAATTGACTATTGTTCCCGAGGGTTATGTTATGGATGAAGAAACTGCTAGAGACTTCTTAGCTTGCAATGATAGATCTGACCTTAAGAAATTATTAGCTAAGCTTAAAGAAAAATCTTTGAATGCTAGAATGAAATATGACCCTGCTTTTGCTACTTCGCCTATCTTTATTGCTGATAAGGATTATGATTTCTCTGTCGATCCTGAGTTAATTACTTTGGTTGAATCTGATCCTTTTTATGGTTATGAATCTGAAACTGTTGTGGCACATTTCACTAAATTAAATGATATATCCACCCTATTCACTAATGATGAGAAAACCCGTTATTACTTTATCCTTAAGTTGTTTCCGTTCTCACTAAAGGGTGATGCTAAAACATGGTTTAATTCCCTTGATCTTGGTTGTGTGCGTAGTCCCCAGGATATGATTTATTACTTCTCTGCTAAATATTTCCCCGCTCATAAGAAACAAGCAGCTTTAAGGGAAATATATAATTTTGTGCAAATTGAAGAAGAGAGTCTCCCACAAGCTTGGGGGAGGCTTCTCCGATTACTTAATGCTTTGCCTGATCATCCTCTCAAGAAAAATGAAATACTTGATATCTTTTATAATGGACTAACCGATGCTTCCAGAGATTACCTGGATAGTTGTGCTGGTTGTGTTTTCAGGGAAAGAACTGTTGATCAAGCTGAATTGTTATTGAATAATATGTTGACTAATGAAAATAATTGGACACTTCCTGAACCAACTCCTAAGCCAACTCTGAAGAAAAGGGGTATTCTATTTCTCAGTCCTGAAGATATGCAAGAGGCAAAGAAATCTATGAAAGAAAAAGGTATTAAAGCTGAAGATGTTAAGAATTACCACCTATTGAAGAAATACATGGTCTTGATAAACCGACATAGGTAGTAAAGGTAAATTCTCTCTATAGATTCGATAAATGTGAAATCCCATTTACTAAGTTTGCTAGCCAATGCTTGGATGAGTTTGGTGACTTTATGGTTAAACAAGAAAACTTCAATGCTTATGTTGGTAGACAATTGAAACACAATGCTGATATGCTTGAACACTCGGGTGATTATATGGCTAATGTTAAAGGTGAACTTAAACTTATTAGCAAACATGCTTCTATGGTTACCACTCAAGTAGAACAAGTACGCGGAATGATTTGCTCAATGAATTAAATAATAAGAAGAATGATAATGCTGTTAGAGTTATGACTAGAGGTGGTAAAATGACTCAGGAACCTCTGTATCCTGAGGACCATCCTAAGAGAATTGAGCAATATTCTCAGAGAACTAATGTTGATGCACCTAGTCCTAAGAGGAAGAAAAAGAAAAATGATAGGACTTTGCATGCTTCTAGTGAACCTGTTGTTGACACACCTAAGAATCCCAATGATATTTCTATTTCTAATGCTGAAACACAATCTGGTAATGAACATGAACCTAGTGATAATGTTAATGATGATGTTCATGTTGATGCTCAACCCAGCAATGATAATGATGTAGAGATTGAACCTATTGTTGATCTTGATAACCCACAATCAAAGAATCAATGTTATGATAAGAGAGACTTCGTGGCTAGGAAGCACAGAAAAGAAAGAGAACCATGGGTTCAGAAACCCATGCCCTTTCCTCCTAAACCCTCCAAGAAAAGGATGATGAGGATTTTGAGCGCTTTGCTGAAATGATTAGACCTATCTTTTTGCGTATGCATTTGACTGATATGCTTAAAATGAATCCTTATGCTAAGTATATGAAGGAAATTGTTACTAATAAAAGAAAGATACCAGAAGCTGAAATTTCCACCATGCTTGCTAACTATACTTTTAAGGGTGGAATACCAAATAAACTTGGAGATCCAGGAGTACCAACTATACCATGGTCCATTAAAAGAAACTATGTTAAAACTGCTTTATGTGATCTTGGAGCCGGTGTTAGTGTTATGCCTCTCTCTTTATATCGTAGACTTGATTTGAATAAGTTGACACCTACTGAAATATCTTTGCAAATGGCTGACAAATCAACTTCTATACCTGTTGGTATTTGTGAGGATGTGCCTGTTGTGGTTGCAAACGTTACTATTTTAACGGACTTTGTTATTCTTGATATTCCCGAGGACGATAGTATGTCTATTATTCTTGGAAGACCCTTCTTGAATACTGCAGGGGTTGTTATTGATTGCACTAAAGGCAATGTCACTTTTCATGTTAATGGTAATGAGCATACGGTACACTTTCTGAGGAAACAACCTCAAGTCCACAGTATCAATTCTATTGAAAAAATTTCAACAATTACTATTGGAGGTTTTGAATTTCCTATTCTTACTGTCAAGAAGAAATGTGATATTCTCATTGTTGGGGATGTGCATATCCCCGTTGAGCTAACCTAGTGTTATTCGAAAATTCTTCGGTTTCATGTTATTCGATATGAGTTTGTTAACAATACCTGATCAACCTTGTTAGTGGATTCCTTTTGATGAACATGATATGGATGAATTTAGAAAACACAACTCGCTGTACCCTCTTTTTACTTTCTGTTATTTATATTAAATAAAGCAAAAATAGTATTTTTTTTGTCTGTTTTCTAAATTATCCATGCAATAAAAAATACCCCGAAAATAAAAGTTCTCCAAATGCCCTGAAAATTAAATATGATTTTTTCTAGAATATTTGGCACTGAGAACACAGTAGGGGGAGCAGCCACGTGCCCACGAGGGTGGAGGGCACGCCCACCCCCCTGGGCGTGCCCCCTGCCTCGTGGACCCCACGTGGGTCCCCTCCACTTATCCCAGCCACCACACACTCCTTCTTCCTCCCAAAAAAATCACTAGTCATCTCAAACCCGAGTTCTTTCTCATCTTGCTGCCATTTTCAATCTCCTTGCTCAAAGCTCCATTCACAAAACTGCTTTGGGGGATTGTTTGGTATGTGACTCCTCCAATGGTCCAATTAGTTTTTGTTCTAGTGCTTTATTCATTGCAAATTTTTGCTGCTTAGGTGACCATGTTCTTGAGCTTGCATGTCAAATTTATGTGGTCAAAAGTAGTTTTAATGCATGATATATCCTCTAAGCACTTGTAGGAGTAGTTGCTATCAATTTTGTTGAGTTTGGTTCATTTTTATTTTAAGTTACTAAAAATTTCAGAAAATTCCAGAAAAAGATGAAGAGATTTTTGAGGGGCTCATCGAGCTGAAGCTCGAAGGATAAGCAAAGTGAAGAGAACAAGAAGACCAAATATAATCTCCCTCGTACTGTGGAGGTTCGGCCATGTGAATGGCCCTGTGATGAGTTCTTAAAAGAGGGCGGGATTCTTGAAGATTTTTATCATTTGGCTGAGAATGCAGGCCTCACCGCCTTCCTCCATGACTAGCGTGAACAGTACCTCTTACTCACCAATATCTTTGTGCAAAATTTTCATTTCCATGCTAGGAGATCAACACCTTTGGTGGAATTTTATTTATATGGTGAGCATAAGGAGATGTCACTTTATGATTTTTGTCGGGTCTGTTTGATACCCTTTGAGGGCAGCATAGAGGAACCACATCGTAATGATGTGGAGGGATTTATTGATATGATTGCTGTAGGGGAAACGAGGAAAGTTTCTGATGCGAGAATCACTAGCATACATTTTCTTGTTTTACGTTACTTCGCAAGATTTGCTACTAGATATTTAATTGGTCGCGGGAACTGTGGGAACCTTAGTGCCCCTGATATTGTTATTTTGCGCCATGCCTTGTTTCGGGACACTACTTTCAGTTTAGGCACTATTGTTGCTAAACGGTTAAATCTTTACCGTACTAAGGGCACCGTCCTCGGAGGCATCTTTGCCTCACGCCTTGCTGCACACTTTAACATACCTATCAGGCATTATGAGAAAGAGGAAAAGATGCTGCCTTCTATTGCTCTAGGTTATAAGAGTATGGTAGCACATGAGTTTATTGTTAAGGATAAGAATAAGACACTCAAATATAAATTGATATTTAACAAAACTTATTGTGAGTTTATTACCTTGCCTGCACCATCTTTGTTCAACATATTTTCAGGCATGTACCTTGTTCTGCCGGAGGCCATTCATGCGTACCGGAGCCAGATGTCAGTTGCAGAGCCGGAGCCACCATCTGATCCTCACCATCAGTCTGTTTATCAGTGGAATCCGGAGGAGATCACAAGCCAGTGGCAATCTAAGGACCCTTCTCAGTACGACCCCAACTATAGTTTTGATCCATGGGCATAGACCAACTTAGGCCAAAAGCCTAAGCTTGGGGGAGTACGTATTTCTCAATGACATTACATTCATGTTCACACACTCATGCCAGTTGTCGGTGCTCATACTTTTTCATTGTATCATCCATGCTAGTTTATTTTCATTTTCTCGCTTTCTTCTTGTGTGTTTGAAGAACCTTAAGAAAAACCAAAAAAATTAGTTGTAGCTTTTAGTTAGTTTACTTTCTATGCCTGTAGTAGTAGTAATTAAAAAGAAAACCCAAAAAGATTTCTTGTTCTTCATTTTCTTGTTGGGAGTTTTCCCGTGTAAATAGTTTTGTTTCTTTTCTTTCCTTTGGGGGTCGAGAGGAGAAGACCATGATGAAAATGTTGAGTGGCTCTTATATGCATTATTGTTGATCTAACAAAGAGCCCATATTACCTTGTCTTCTCTCTTGAATTGAATGCTTGCAGATTCCAGCTTAGTCCAATGCACGTGCACTATTATTATTATCCACACTATTCGGTCGTGCAAGTGAAAGGCAATATGATGATATATGATGAACTGATTGAGATGAGAAAAGCTGGTATGAACTCGATCTCTCTTGTTTTTGTAAATATGATTAGTTCATCGTTCCTGATTCAGCTTATTATGAAATAAACATGTTTGCAATGACAATTACAGATTGTAGTTGCTTATGCCATGCTTAATTAGCTAGGAGTTTATAATGGTTTACCTTGCGTGCCAACATGCTATTAAAATGGTTGTGATGTGGTATGATAGGGTGGTATCCTCCTTTGAACGATTCGAGTGGCTTGACTTGGCACATGTTCACGCATGTAGTTGAAACAAAATCAACATAGCCTCTAAGATATTTATGTTCATGGTGCATTATATCCTAATCATGCTTGTATTCGGTGTTGATTAATTTTAATGCATGTTCATGACTTTGGTCGCTCTCTAGCTAGTCGCTTCCCAGTCTTTTTCCAGCCTTCACTTGTACTAAGTGGGAATACTGCTTGTGCATCCAATTCCATAAACCCCAAAGTTATTCCATATGAGTCCATACCTACCTATATATGGTATCTACCTTCCGTTCCAAGTAAATTTGTATGTGCCAAACTCTAAACCTTCAAATAAACATTCTATTTTGTATGCTCAAATAGCTCATGTATCAACTAGGGTTGTCTGTATCCTCCATGCTAGGCGGGTTATCCTCAAGAGGAGTGGACTCCGCTCCTCATTCACGAGAAAATGGCTGGTCACCGGGATGCCCAGTCCCATGCTCAAATCAAATCAAAATAATTGCAAACAAAACTCCCTCGGGATTGTTGTTAGTTGGAGGCACCCGTTGTTTCGGGTGAGCCATGGATTGAAGCTTGTTCGTGGTGGGGGAGTATAAACTTTACCATTCTGCTTGGGAACCTCCTATAATGTGTGTAGCATGGAAGATATCGAGATCTCTCGGTTGTTATGTTGACAATGAAAGTATACCGCTCAAAATATTATTCATATCTATTTAGAAATCGAGCTCTGGCACCTCTACAAATCCCTGCTTCCCTCTGCGAAGGGCTTATCTATTTACTTTTATGTTGAGTCATCATCCTCTTATTAAAAAGCACCAGTTGGAGAGCACCGCTGTCATTTGCATCCATTACTGTTAGTTTACATTGAGTATGACTATGACTGGATCTCTTTTACCATGAATTACAATGTCTAGTCAGTCCTTGATCTTTAAAGGTGCTCTGCATTTATGTTTTGCGGTCTCAGAAAGGGCTAGCGAGATACCATCTTGTTATATCATATCATGATTGTTTTGAGAAAGTGTTGTCATCCAAGATTTGTTATTATTGCTCGCTAGCTGATTATGCTAGTGATATGAGTAAACATGAGACCTAAATGTTATTGTGAATATGGTTCGTTCATAATCTTTGCGAAAAACTTGAATGTTGGCTTTACATATTTACAACAACAAGAGCAAACAGAGTTTGTAAAAGTTTTTCTTTATCACTTTCAGTTTATCAACCGAATTGCTTGAGGACAAGCAAATGTTTAAGCTTGGGGCAGTTGATACATCTCCATCATATCTACTTTTCCAAACACTTTTGCCCTTGTTTTGGACTCTAACTTGCATGATTTGAATGGAACTAACCCGGACTGACACTGTTTTCAGCAGAATTGCCATGGTGTTATTTTTGTGCAGAAATAAAAGTTCTCGGAATGACCTGAAAATCAACAGAGATTATTTTTGGAATATATAAAAAATACTAGAAGAAGAATCCATGTCAGGGGGCCCACACCCTGTCCACGAGGGTGGGCGCGCTCCTACCCCCCCTGCGCGCGCCCCCTCTGCCTCTTGGGCCCCCTAACGCTCCACCGACCTCAACTCCAACTCCATATATTCGTGTTCGTGGAGAAAAAAATCAGAGAGAATGATTCATCACGTTTTACGATACAGAGCCGATGCCAAGCCCTAAACTCTCTCGGGAGGGCTGATCTAGAGTCCGTTCGGGGCTCCAGAGAGGGGAATCCGTCGCCATCGTCATCATCAACCTTCCTCCATCACCAATTTCATGATGCTCACCATCGTGCGTGAGTAATTCCATCATAGTCTTGGTGGACGGTGATGGGTTGGATGAGATTTTTCATGTAATCGAGTTAGTTTTTTAGGGTTTGATCCCTAGTATCCACTTTGTTCTAAGATTGATGTTGCTATGACTTTGCTATGCTTAATGCTTGTCACTAGGGCCCGAGTGCCATGATTTCAGATCTAAACCTATTATGTTTTCATGAATATATATGAGTTCTTGATCCTATCTTGCAAGTGTATGGTCACCTATTATGTGTTATGATCCGTTAACCCCGAAGTGACAATAATCGGGACCATTACCGGTGATGACCGTAGTTTGAGGAGTTCATGTATTCACTATGTGTTAATGCTTTGGTCTGGAACTCTATTAAAAGGAGGCCTTAATATCCCTTAGTTTCCAATAGGACCCCACCGCCATGGGAGGGTAGGACAAAAGATGGCATGCAAGTTCTTTTCCATAAGCACGTATGACTATATTCAAAATACATGCCTACATTACATCGATGAACTGGAGCTAGTTCTGTGTCACCCTATGTTATAACTATTGCATGATCGATCGCATCCGACATAATTCTCCATCACCGATCCAATGCCTACGAGCTTTTCATATATTGATATTTGCTTATTTACTTTTCCATTGTTACTGTTACAATCACTATAAAACCCAAAAATATTACTTTTTCTATCGTTACCATTATTATCAAATTACTTTGCTACTAAATAACTTGCTGCAGATATTAAGTTTCTAGGTGTGGTTGAATTGACAACTCAGTTGCTAATACTTGAGAATATTCTTTGGATCCCCTTGTGTCGAATCAATAAATTTGGGTTGAATACTCTACCCTCGAAAACTGTTGCGATCCCCTATACTTGTAAGTTATCAACCAGCATGGAGCTAAGTGTTGCCACTAGTCGTGGGAGGGAGCCCCCGAGGCCCGAGGGCGGCACTCCTCGGACTCCGAGGCGTGTACAGCCCCACTCATTATTACGTGAGAGTGTCACGAGCGGAGATTCTTCACAATCACTGGGCCTTGCTTCATGGGTAGAACTTCCGGAGGTGATGGATGTTCCAGGCGTTCTGGATGGGGATCCCGTCCTGCGTCTCCAGGCGTGTGGCACCAGGCCTAGAGACGTGGGCAAACCGAAACGGACCCTCCCACATGGGCGAGAGCTTGTGTAGCCCTTCCCTGGAGAAGACCCGCCTTAGGACAAGATCACCCACCTCGAGCGTCCTCGAGCGGACGCTGCGGCAGTGGTACTGCCGCAGCACCTGCTGGTACCTCGCAGCTCGGAGCGAGGATTCACGGCGGCGTTCCTCCCCCGGCACGAGATCCACCCCTCGCATGGCATCCTACTGCATTTCATCAAACGCCAGGACCCGCGCGGAGCGATGCCTGACCTCGTGTGGGAGAACCGCGTCTGCTCCGTAGACGAGGAAGAATGGGGTTTCGCCTGTCGGCCTGGTGGCGGTGGTGCGGATGGACCAAAGCATAGACTGGAGCTCATCGTGCCAGCCCGTGCCGCAGGCCTCGAGCTTCTTCTTGAAGGTCCTTGTCTTGAGACCCCTCAGGACCTCCGCGTTGGCGCGTTCGGCCTGGCCGTTGCTCCTGGGGTGCGCCATGGAGGCGTAGCAGATCTGCGTTCCAAGGTTAGCACAATATGTTTTGAAGAGATTGCTAGTGAACTACGAGCCGTTGTTGGTGATGATGCGATTAGGGACTCCAAATCGGCTTACTAAGCCCTTGATGAACTTGACTACTGACCCGACCGGGATGGTGCGGACAGCTTCCACTTCCGCCCACTTGGTGAATTTGTCAATGGCGACGTAGAGGTAGTGGTAGCCTCCAGGCGCTCGAGGGAATGGACCCAGGATATCCAGCCCCCAGACCGCGAACGGCCATGAGAGCAGGATTGTCTGGAGGTCCTGAGCAGGCTGGTGGATCTGCTTGGCGTGGAACTGGCATGCCTCGCAATATTTCACCAGCTCGGCCGCGTCGTTGAGTGTCGTGGGCCAGTAGAACCCGCTGCGGAAAGCCTTGCCGACCAGGGTGCACGACGACGAGTGGTGCCCGCAGTCTCGGCCATGTATGTAAGCCAGCAACTCTTTCCCCTGTTCCCTGGAAACGCATTGCAGAGAAACATCATTTGGCCGCTTCTTGTATAGCTCACTATCCTGAATGCAGTACGCCATAGCCTGTCGGGTCACACGCTCCGCGTCTTCCTCCTTCTCCGGCAATGTGCCTTGCGTCAGGTATGCCTTGAACTCCTCGGTCCAGCACCCCTCCTGAGGCTCGAGCGCTAAGAGGAGGCGCGCTCCCAAGGTCGAGCCACAGGCGGGGGCTCCCGAGGCTGGTGGCTGGGGGAGCTCCTCCTGAGGCGGCGTCGGCTCCGCAGGCGGAGGTGCTGCCGAAGGCTTGAAGAGCCGCTCCTCGAAGACGCCAGGCTCTTGGGGTTGCTGCTTGGATGCTCTTCTGGCGATGTCATCGGCCTCTTTGTTGGTTCCACGAGGCACATGATGTAGCTCCAGGCCCAGGAATTGCTTCTCCATTTTACGAACCTCCACGAGGTATGCCTCCATGTGCTCATCCTTTGGCTTGTACACCTTGTTGGAGAAGTTGATGAGGAGCTGCGAGTCTCCCTTGACGGTGAGGCACCTCACTCCCATGGCCACCGCCACTTTGAGGCTGGCGATGAGACCCTCGTACTCTGCGATGTTGTTGGAGACCTTCTCGCCCCGCTTGAAGCAGAGTTGGACGGCGTAGTAAATCTTGTCCTGAGTGGGCGAGATGAGTACGGCTCCAGCCCCCGCGCCCTGTCATGCGAATGCGCCATCGAAGTACATGATCCAACCATCTGGCGCTTCACTTCCTGGCAAGAGGGATCGGTTCTCGCCTGCTTCGAGCTCTGGGGTGTCGGTCCATTCTGCCACAAAGTCGGCGAGTGCAGCCCCCTTGATGACCCTGGTTGTGCTGAACTCCAGGTCGAACGCTTGCAGCTTGATGTTCCATTCGGCGACCCTTCCCACAGCATTGGGGCTTCTGAGAACTCTCTCCAATGGGTAAGATGAAATGACCCTAATGAGGTGACCTTAGAAGTAATGGCGCAGCTTGCGCGAGGCCACTGGGAGCGCGAGCAAGAGCTTCTGAGGCATGAGGTGTCGCTCCCTCGCATCTCGCAGGACCGTGCTGACGAAGTACACTGGGTGCTCAACAAGGGTGGGAGAGCTGACGGAGTTTTTGGCTCCCGGGGACTGAGGTGTTTCCTGCAGGTTTCCAGCTCCTAGGGCTTGGTGACCTATCGGGGCAGTCGATGTCTCAAGAGCATTGCCTTGGTGCTGAGCTTCATCATCCGGCTTGACGACTCCACTTGGCGGGTCCTTGACCTTGGGCCCCTCCCTGAGGGCCACCAACGTCGCGCTGGCGGAGTGGGGTGTGGCAGACGGGTAGAGTACCAAGGGCTCGCGAGGACGAGGCTCCACCATCACCGGCGGGCTGGTCAAGTATCTCTTGAGGTCTTGAAATGCCAGGTCGGCCTCGGGGGTCCACTCGAACGGACCCTTCTTCTTCATCAGCTTAAAGAACGGCAATGCATGCTCCCCTAACTTGGAGATGAAGCGCCCCAATGAAGTCAGGCAGCCTGCTAGCTTCTGCATCTCCTTGAGGTTCTGTGGCGGGATCATGTCTTCAATTGCCTTGTCCTTCTCTGCGTTGGCCTCGATCCCCCTGTGAGACACGAGGAAGCCCAGTAGCTTGCCCGAAGGGACACCGAACACGCACTTCTCCGGGTTGAGCCACAAGTCCACCTAGCGTAGGCTCGCAAAGGTCTCCTCCAGGCCATGAATCAGAGCTCTTGCCTCCTGAGACTTCACCACAATGTCGTCGACGTAGGCCTCAGCATTCCTCCCGAGCTGCTGCCCTAAGGCGATGTGCATCAGTCGTTGGAAGGTTGCTCCTGCGTTGCGCAGTCTGAATGGCATACAAGTGTAGCAGTACACCCCACATGGGGTCAAAAAAGTTGTTTTCTCCTCATCTTCCACCACCATCTTGATCTGGTAGTAGCATGAGAACGCATCCAGGAAACATAGCAGGTCGCACTCGGCGGTGGAGTCGAGAATCTGATTGATGCGCGTCAGCGGGAACGGGTCTTGAGGGCAAGCCTTGTTGAGGTTGGTGAAGTTGACACACATGCGCTCCTTCCCTTCTTTCTTCGGCACGACAACCGGATTCACCAACCACTCTAGATATCGGACTTCATGAATGACGCCCGCTGCCTCCAGCTTGCGGGTTTCCTGAACGATGAAGGACTGCTTCTCCGTGGATTGTCGCCTTGCCCTCTGCTTCGCAGGGCGCACGTTGGGGCACATCCTCAGATGATGCTCGATCACTTTTCTCAGAACCCTAGCCAGCTGCTTGGGTTCCCAAGTGAATGCTTCCCTGTTCGCCCGCAAGAAGTCCACCAACTCTTTTTCTTGATCTGGGGTGAGGTCGGCGCCTATGGTAAAGGTGGCGCCAGAGGCCCCGTCTTTTTCAACCGGTATCTGCTCGTCTTGGCTTGACCCTGAGTCAACGGCTGCTTCTTCTTGGTCGACACAGCCCCCTTGGTTCTGGACACTGCCTTGTTAGTTGGGCGAGTTGCTGCCATGGCCTTGAAGGCGAGCTTGAGGGCCGTCACGGCTTCCTTGGTGTCTCCGACCACGGTGAGTACGTCCTTGCTTCCTGGCATCTTCATGAAGTTGTAGACAGGAGAGTGGCTGCCATGAAGCGGGCCAGCGCCGGGTACCCGAGGATGGCGTTGTACGGCAAGCCGATGCGGACGATGTTGAAGTCGATTAGCTCGGTGCTGTAGTTGTCGCATGTGCCGAAAGTCACGGGGAAACGGATCTGTCCCAGGGGGTCGGAGGAGCCGCCGCCGATCCCGGAAAAAGGCTTGCTGGGGCGGAGCCGCTCAAGTTGTATGTGTAGGAGGCTGAAAGCCTCCACGGAGAGCATGTTGAGGCATGTGCCGCTGTCGATGAGGGTCTTGGTGACGGCTACACCGCAGATGGTGGGCGTGCAAAGCATCGGAAACACACCCGAGCCAACGGTGGTGACTAGGTGATCCCCCGAGCTGAAGATCAGGTCGGCCTTGGGCGCCGCCCAACCCGGGGGAGCCCCCTGCCGCGTGGAGACGGTGCTAATCTGGCGAAAGAACGGCTTGGCGTGACGATCCGAGGGCGGCGCTTAAGAGCCACCGAGGAGAGCCGCGACGACAGGGGGTGCTGGTCCTCCGAAGTGCATGATGAAGAGATCACACAACTCTTCCCAGGAGGCCACGGAAGACTCCGGTAGATGGAGGAGCCAGGCACGCGGTACGCCAGTCAGGGCCATCGGAAGCCGGTTGGCCATGACCTTACCGTCGCCGCCTGCCTCCAAGACGGCCTCCTCGTATGCCAGCAAGAAGGTTGCCGGATCCGCCGCACCATCTTAACGGGGCGGCATCTCCGGCTTGAACTTGTGCGGCCACTACACCCGCCGCAAGGCGGGGGTGAAGGCCCAAAGCCCCATGGCGCTGCGAAGGGCGCCCGTTGATCCAGTTGGAGAAGAGGCGGCGTCCATGAGAGTCGGTCGGAGAGGCGAGGCCGTCGGGGGGGGGGCAAAGCTCCGAAGCACCCCTACCTGGCGCACCAAATGTCGGATTTCAGGTTCCGGCAAAACCCTTGAGGTTCGAACACTGGTGTGCGCACGAAGATCACTCCCCCTCCCCAGCTCGTGCACTTTACGATCTCACGGCCTAGCTCGACGAACCCAAAGAACATGAGACACAAGATTTATACTGGTTCGGGCCACCGTTGTGGTGTAATACCCTACTCTAGTGTGGTGCGGTGGATTGCCTCTTGGGCTGAGGATGAACAATACAAGGGAAGAACAGCCTCGCGAGGAGAGCTGTTCTTGTGCTTGGTGTGCTTGTGTGGCTAAAGATCGGAATCCCCCTCCCTCCTATGGTGGTGTCTAGTCCTATTTATAGAGGCCCTGGTCCTCTTCCCAAATATTGAGGGGGAAGGGATCCCGCAACGGCCGAATTCGAAGGGAGACAACTAGTACAAGCTATCCTGACAAAAGTAGTCTTCGCCTGCCAAAGGCTCTGGTGGTGATGCCGTCTTGGGCTCCACAATGACCTCCGTCTTGCCGTCTGCTAGTCTTGGTCTTGTTGCACCGATACGGAAAACTTTGCCTGATGCCTCGGGACTCCTCGTCTGCGCTTCCCCTTTAGCACCAAAGAGAAAACGAGGACACTGCGTGCGCTGGCGCTCGCCTGGTGCCCGCCTGGTTCCAGTCGTCATGGCTTGTATCACAGGAACCTTGCGAGGTGTCCCTTTCCTTGATCTCTCCGCCCCTCACGAGCCAGCCCGATGAGGCCGCCCCTGAGGAGGTCTTGCGTCATCCACATTGTGAGGCTCGGCCCCTCGCGAGGGTCTTGAATGTTTGCTGGTGAAGATGGGTCGTACAGGGCCGCTGGTGGAGCCATGCTGTGGGCCGCAGGCAGGCAAGTCTGGGGACCCCCGTTCCCAGAACACCAACAACAAGGTTGCACGTATGTTGAACACGGAGGCGCCGTTGTTCGGTGCTTAGATCAGAATTGACCACGATCTGAATCGCTGCGCGTACGACTCCACCAACCGCGTTCTTGTAACGCTTCCGCTTAGCGATCTTAAAGGGTATGAAGATGCACTCCCTCTCTCTCATTGCTAGCATCTCCTAGATTGATCTTGGTGACACGTAGGAAAATTTTGCATTATTGCTACGTTCCCCAACAGTTGGTGCACCGGAGCATGTGCATGTGCTTTAATCTTGAATTGTGCACCTGAAATGGCTAGAAAACCAATTTAATGTATAAAATTTCCAAACGAACCCTGAATAATTCCATTTTTTACGACACACATATAGTTGCATGTTCACTGCAAATAAAAGGTCTAGCAATTCAAACACCGTCCATTACCGCCGTGACCCCATTATGTAATTCAAATCAAGACGAAAAATCAAGTAGATCCCACACAGTTTATTATCACCAACCGTGTGAGATGCAGCACAAAATATCTTGGAGCACCGTTGGAGTATAGTACGCATACGGCTTACGCAAGAAGGTGTGACGGCTACAGTCCACAGCATGCTCTGAATAAGGGACTATGTCTGATGACACTTTGCGCGCTAGTTTTTTTGGTGAAGCGATTCCAAATTTTCGGCTTCTATGGAAATATCTACCTCCCCGCCCGCTCCCCCTTACCAAAAGCCACATTTCCCCTGTTTCCGCCTTCCTTTCCAAGTTGACACTACTAGGAAAAGGCATGCTAGTGGCGCACCAGTTTTGCCTACTAATGGCGCACTACTGGTGCGCCACTAGCATCACACCATTAGAATTAAATACTAATGGCGCACCACTAGTGCGCCATTAGTATCTGGTATACTAATGGCGCACCATTCAGTGCACCATTAGTATAGCCCATGGTGCGCCATTAGTATGCCTCCCAGGGGCCATATTTACCCATGTGCTTTGGCATACTAATGGCGCACTGGTGGATGATGCGCCATTAGTGTGCTCTGGCTTACTAATGGCGCACTATGCGGTGGTGCGCCACTAGTATGAATATTAGGGATTTTTTCTTTTCTGATATTTTCACAGGTTACAAAATATATTATTGGACAGAATATAGCTAGCACCACACAGCAACAGTATATTCATCGAATACAATATAAGATTAGTCTCCGAATACAATTCATCATATTAGTCTCCGAATTCAAAAGACCGAACAAAGATAGAACATTACAAGTCTCGAGACCGCGAGTAGCGAGTTTGTCGGAAGTAATACTAATCCCAACAAGTCCAACTAATCATCATCATACAACTTCTACTTGTTATTAACAACAAGTCATACAATCATCATCTTGATAGTCATCGAACCAACCCTACTTAATTGTTCTTAGCACATGATCATCAGTATTTGGCAGGACCTAAATACCCTATTTAAGGTAAAATAGCATAAAACAATATAGACCCTGACTCTCCATTATGGAGAATGGAGATCATCCTGTCTCCAATTCTTGCGCTTCGCTTCCTTTTGCTTCCAAGAACCTCCTTACGACTGTCCATACATTTTTTCCATCCTTTGATTTTCATGTCTCCACTTCTTTTAGAAATCTCGTATGGACAATTGAGATTCGTAGGATGACCTGGCTGTATGTTCAAAACATTAAGACTACCTTTCTAATACATCAAATGAGGCACACAATTCTCTAGGATTATCTGTTGAAAAACATAGTAATAACTTCATAGTTAGCAATGATATACTAGTTTTAGAAGTATGCAAAAGATGCACGGATGTCGTAATAGTAAAAAATCTTACCAGGGTATCTCCATGGTAGTTACCGTAGTTGAACACATGCACTAGTGGCACGTATTGACCATAATGTTGAGGAGTTTGATTGTAGATATTGTAATTCTCAATGTCAGTACAAAATCCGACCAGATGATTTTTCTCCTTGTAAGTTGTTAATTCGGAGCCATCGGTGTAGTGGGTTTTGTCTACCATCTCCCGCACATTCTTTGAACAATAGAAATAAGCTGTCAATGGAAATAAGTTGTCAACTATTTTGAAATAAACAATATAAATTAGTTAATAATTAACTATTTTTGGGAAACTCACATAGCGGTAGAACTGGAGGCGTATCAACAAGGACCCAAATGTCCATATTGTCTTTATCGATGTCAGGATTACCAAAATCCATGGTGACAAGCATACCCTCATCAAAACCATACATCTTGCAAAATGCTTCTCAATTTTTGCAACCAAAATGGGTTACGCTCCCAGAATTATACAGATTTACTTCAAAGTCCACATCGTGATGAGTCCTTAGGTGAATTTTCTTTGTTTCAGAAATTTCATGGTCTTCAAAATCCATACTCTCCAAGACATAGCATCTTGCATGGCATGGGATAAGCTATACTCGAATTGTCAAAGATGAAAATTACACGTTGAAATAGTTGAAGTCATGCTTAATTATGAAAATAACACTTGTCATCGTTGTGTACCGTTTCAACTTCGAAGGTCTCCTCGAGCTTAATGCTGAAGCACCGATCATCGTCCAGGTGAGGCATGTCGCACAGACCTCGATCGTCATGGCACTAGTCGCACTCCCCCGGGAGACTTCCAATGTCCGATGACGACATATCCTATGTTCATAATTCAAAACTACATCATCTCTTGCGTTGGGTCCAATAAGATAATCCAAAGTGTGGTGAAAACACGCCCTTCGAACTGGTTTGAGCTATTGGTGAATGAAGATGGTCTAAGATGAGTGGTTCCTCTTTCCTGTTTAGCTTTACAATAGAATATTGTTAGTCATGCACACTTGTGCATTTTCAGCCAGGGCCAGTGGAGTTGGCCTAAAAACATTTCTTTCTAAGTCTGCTACATCCATCTCAAGTATTTATGGTCAAGGGTTAGCAAGGCCATCCAAATAGAATATGTATAACACAAGAGGGAAGTGATTGTGAAGGAAGTACAAGCCACTACCGCCGGCCTCATCGTTGTGGGACATGTTTCGCTCTAAATAGGAAAAAAGTTTGGTCAAAAAGTTGGTTATTGTCAAGGAACAAGATCATGGTCTCATCATTTAGGGTTTGTCGACACCGAGGCATCCTAAAAGCTAAGCTTTTATCATTTAGGGTTTGTCGATGCCGAGGCACCCTAAAAGCCTAAGCTTTCATCATTTAGGTTCTTATCGACACCGAGGCACCCTAAAAGCCAAGGTTTTATCAATTAGGGTTTGTCGACGCCGAGGCACCCTAAAAGCCTAAGCTTTCATCATTTAGGTTCTTATCGACACCGAGGCACCCTAAAACCTATGGTTTAATGCAGCAAGAATAAAGGGGCAGTTGATCCTACTTAATTAAGTACTAAGATACCCCGGCCCATGCATTAGTCGCAAGTACCCCATATGTCCTATTTTTAGCAAAGTCATGCTAAAATTCACGGAAAATTTTAGCATGACCTTTGCTGAAAATAGGACATATGGAGTACCCGAATTTGCCGGAACGGAAGTTAATCGACATTCCGGCAAACTCAAGGGCCTCTCAGGGTACCTGCAAAATCATTATCCCCACATAATGAATTCGCCAATGGGTCATTTCAGAAGATCACAAGCAGCATCATCACAAGTACAACATCATCACAAGTACAGCAGCAACAGCAGTGAACACAGGCATAACAGCAGCAGCAGTAGGTTTATTCTTCTTCATAAACATTAATTGGTGTGGGTGACTCTATCTGCCCTCTAATGACTCACTCAACTTAACAGGACAACCCACAAGCATTGTTTTGATTCCAACAGCTGCTGTAAAATACATCCAACAAAGGTGCTCTAAAATCAGAAATACTACCCCCCAAATCTTTAGCTCAATTCTGAAAATACATGGTCTTCTAGTTACAATACTACCCCCAACAGTTAAGATCCCAGGTGAGTAACACACTTTGGTCTTCTAGTTACAAAACAAAACTAACATAATTCTAGATGCCATAATCAGATCAAAATTTCAAACCACACACTTACTTTCAACTATAAACAAAACTAACTTGCTGTTAATGAACAATGGCTAAAGATATATAAAACTACATTGGAAATGTGCCATGTCAATAAAACAACTCATGGAAGTAACTACTAGCAGCATGTCATTATCATGGCAGTCCACTATATATTTTTATGACAAAATACATCATTATCAGGGCACATTATGGCCATTTTCTTACATGATGCTAACTGTACCTAACTGAATTTTTTGACAGTAGGGCACATTATGGCCATTAGAAGGTTATCCACCTTTGTGAAATTCTGAAGATGCCAAACTACAGTCACCTCAAATCTGCTTGCACTTACTTTGGCAAGACCAAACTAAGACCGATCGAGGATCCATCTATAGAAAATGATAGCATCCATCTAAGCAGTTTCGATGATCAAAGCTTTTCCTGCACCAACTATAGCCGATCAGTGCTCTGAAGCCATAACAAAAAGACTAAATTGAACACTGCCTAGTGGGATGCGTAAACACTACAGATTCTTCTCTTGCAAACCCCCAACCCTAGCTACTTAATTCTCCAACCCCCTTTCCTTGTCCAAAATTCTCCAACCCCCAACCCTAGAACAAATCAGAAGGAAATCAAGAGGGGGAAGAGGGGGAAGCGGCCCGGGTGATCACTGGGGAGGTCGAGGGCGACTCGGGGTAGCCGGAGCTAGTCGAGGCGTCGAGCGGTGGCGATGGTGGCCGAGGCGGAGGAAATCGGCGGGCGTCGAAGGGATGGCTCGAGTGCGTTCGAGCTCGTCCGGGTCCTCGTAGTCGAAGAGGAAGACGGCGGCGGTCCTCCTGGGCAGGCCACGCGGTGTTGGACGGCAAGCACGAGGTTGACGCAGGCGGGGTCGCGAGGGGAGGGGGCACTTGGGTGGGAGGACGTCGAGGGCGCGGGCGCGGGCAGAGGGGGGACGGCGAGGGAGGCGGCGCTCGGCTCGGGGAGGGGGCGTTGGGGGCGGTGGTGGTCGCGTGCAGCGGGGGCAGCGAGCACGGCCGAGGACGGCGAGCACGGGGGCGGTGGTGGTCGGTGGTGGTCGGGCGCGGGTGAGATGAGGCAGGGGAGGGATTAGAGGGAAATGTGAGAGATTAGGGATTTTAGTGTGGGGGAGGCTTAGCAATGGCGCACCACCTAGCGGTGCGCCATTAGAATGTTTTTAGATAGCAATGGCGCACTGCATGAGCAGTGCGCCATTAGAATATTTTTTTTAGATAGCAATGGCGCACCCCCGAGCGGTGCGCCATTAGTATGTTTATTATTATTACTATTATTTGTTGCTATTTTTAATATATTTTTATAAAAACAGTAATAATTTTTTTATCAATATTAAAAAATATTATCAAATTTGTTATTTGAAATATCATCAAATGGGGGTGCTCGGCGGCGGTGGAGCGGGGGATGGTGCGGGGGGGTGCTTGGCGGTGGTGGAGCGGGCCGGGGAGGGTGCGGTGGGTCGGCGGCAGCGGTGGAGCGGGGGAGGGTGCGGTGGGTCGTCGGCGGCGGTGGAGCTAGCGGGGGAGGGTGCTGGGGGGGTCGAGATCGAGATGGAGGGGGATAGCGATCGAGATGGAGGGGGATAGAGATCAAATTTGAAAAATATTCATGAATTCAAAAAGTGCCCATGAAATTTAAAAATATTCATGAGTTCAAAAAGTGCCCATGTAATACAATCGAGAAATGAAGACTACGATTTAAATTCAATCGATCTTAGCTAGCTATCTGTCCCAGGTTACTAATGGCGCACTAGAGACAAACGCGCCATTAGTAACCCTTGTTACTAATGGCACACCAGCTTGAGGTGCGCCATTAGTAGTTTTGCAAAAAAAATAGTAGTGGCGCACTGGGTTGGAGGTGCGCCATTACTAGTTAAACTAGTAATGGCGCACTCTTCCCTGGTGCGCCATTAGAATTTTTGGAAAAAAAATTGTTACTAATGGCGCACCGTGGGTCTGGTGCGCCATTAGTGTCTACCACACTAATGGCGCACCGACTCATGGTGCGTCATTACTATATAGTAGTGGCGCACCACATGTCTGGTGCGCCATTAGTGGCCATATCATCTATAGCCCTTTTCCTAGTAGTGTGAAAACTTCACTCCTTGCTTGCAGCGCCGCCTCCTCGTCGGCGACCCTCCTTCACGCTGCTCGGCCTCGCCTATCCAGGCAAGTAATCCACACCGACCCCCATCTTCTCCTCCTTCCACATCCCACATGCCCCGACCGCCGGCGTGATACCTTCCACCCAAATCACCAACCCCTCCACCAAATAAGTGCCGCCCTAAGCCATGGTGCATGTAGTATAGCTCGGCTCTCAAGGAGCATTTGGCAGCGGAGAAGCAAATCGCGGCCGCGTGTGTGGATGAGGTCGCGATGGCTGTCATTCATGCCGAACCCCAGATCTTACAGGAGCACCTCGCCATTGAGGCCACCGTCGATGCCTCGCGCGCTGACGCCGTGACGCAGTTGGCTGCTTTAAACGACAGTTCGTGGCGTTTTCTCAAGGCTAACCTCCGTGCCTTCGACGAAGACTACGAGGTGTTTTCTCAGCGTGCACGTGCTTACCTCATCTCAAGAGCCAGTAGGTTCGTGCCCGGAGCGGCTCAGGCAACTCACCACTACGACGAGGGCACCCATGATGCGGAGGCCTCGCCCTCTTCCATGTCCAAGGAGCAAATCATCATCGATATCTCCGACAATGAGGAATAGCTTGTCTTATTAGCTCACTATAAGGACCCATGTTCAGTTTGCTAGCTGTTGCCTTTCCTTAAAAAATTCTAGTGAATTGTGCTATCTACTTTTACCATGCAATCTTCTGCTCTAGTGTATATGTTCTATATGTCGTGCAATGTGGTGTTCAGTCAACTGTTTGGTTCAATTCTGCAAATGTGGTGTTCAATTCTTCAGGCTGCGATTTTCCAAGTTGTCAAGCATGCTTGGTTTGGTTAACTGTCCGATCTTCTATTAGGAGTATGTTATATTGTGCAATGTGGTGCTCAATTAACGTTTGGTTCATTTGTTGTGGTGTTTAGTTAACTGTTTGGTTCAATTCTGCAATGCGATGTTGAATTGCTGTGGGTGCATTCTGTTATTGTATACCATGTGAGAAATAAATTGAATTTGGCTGTACTAAATACATGAGAAACAAATATAATTGATATATTTCCAAGTTGTTAAGCATGCTCGGTTTGTTTAACTCTCTGATCTTCTATTAGGAGTATGTTATATTGTGCAATGTGGTGCTCAGTTAACGTTTGGTTCATCTGTTGTGGTGTTTAGTTAACTGGTTGGTTCAATTCTGCAATGCGATGTTCAATCGTTGTGGCTGCATTCTGTTATTGTATACCATGCGATAAATAAATCGAATTTGGATGTACTAAATACATGAGAAACAAATACAATTGCTATATTTCCAAGTTGTTAAGCATGCTTGGTTTGGTTAACTGTTTGATCTTCTATTAGGAGTATGTTATATTGTGCAATGTGGTGCTCACTTAACATTTGGTTCATTTGTTGTGGTCTTTAGTTAACTGCTTGGTTCAATTCTGCAATGTGATGTCCAATTGTCGTGGGTAGAATTTTGTATTGTTGTGCATCTGAGGAATAAATCGAATTTGGCTGCACTTAATACATGAGAAACATATACAAGTGCTATATTTCCTAGTTCTTAATCATGCTTGGTTTGGATAAATGGGTTTTCCATGTGGCTTGAATTAATCTGATGAATCTACAATGTGCTTATTTTTCATCAACATATTTTACTGATAGCATGCGAACCCTTAGTTAACCTGATGACTAACTACCTTATACGTGTTGCAGGGGAACAATGGGAAGCACTGAGGTATACAATCGAGGTTAGCACGTGCATGGTCCATTGTCGAATAGCACATTATTGTGCAATTGCAGGAACCATTCTAATATTTAGGTTTTTAACAATTTGGTCTTGCACATGTAGGTCCTACTTCCAGAGGTTTTGACCCACTATTCGACCCTTTTTGCACATGGGGAAATGAGTTGTCCATGAATATCAATCAAGTCAAGAAACTCAGAAAGATTGTTAGGATAAATAAATTAGCGGCAAAAAACAACAAAATCTTTGTCTGCACAATGAAGAGGACATCAGTTCACCACAAGATGGTACTAGCTATTATACCTTGCCTTTTTTATTCCTTTGCCCCATTTCCAATATAGAGAAGATATTTATGCACATCCTTGTTTTCAGGCCTTTCCAAAGCAGTTCACTGATGATTACCTCTCAAACCACCTCTATGGTCAGGAGGCGAGGAAAGTTTTCATACAACACCCACGGTTCAATGTTGAAGTGTTCCTGACGAAGGATGGATGGTCAATCATCCACAGGCAATGGCCTAAAGTTGCAAAGACCTTCAACATGAATGAAGGCTCAATATTCGCCTTCCGCTTCAGCAGTTTTCTAGATGAAATGCATTTGTCTATGTATCGTCTATGATGCTAATTTCAAAAGGTTCTAGATGTTGCATGTGAAACTTGGTGCTGGTACAGTTGTGTAATGGGGTAGCTGAGTGCTGAAGCTATATCATGTTGTACTCGGATGTATTTCAAGTATGAAATCCTGCTTCCTTAATATGGAAATGAAATATATTATGTGCTTAATATGAATGCCAATTAGATTAATAAATGGATTATTAATAATAGAGCAATTAGCCTACTAATTGGGTTTTCCTGTTGCAAATGGTTATTGAGAAAACACCATGGGCGATGACCTCAGGCAACGCACACAGTTTCTATGAATAAACCGTGTTGGATCAATGAACAATCACACACGACATTCTCTTGAAAACTGTTTGTGTTAGGCCACCTTGCGCAAGCGTTTTCCTTGGAGCAACTGTGTGGGATGTATATACGAACGGAAACGTTTAGCGGGGACTGACTGTGTGGGATGTACTCATGGCCGAAAATTATTTCGCCTGTATAATTGTATTTTTAGCACTACTATATGTATAACCGTATTTGGTCACTCGCCGGTTGCACACGACCTCATTTTGCCGAGCGTGTGTGCCAGGAGGGCATATCCCCGACAGTTTCTGGGTCATCTGGGAAGGACCCCGCTATCACAGTCACTCACTAGGTTACGGTTCCAAACTCCGTCGCGGAAAGGGGTTAAAAATCATTTGTATAGCACCTCGCTGTACCAGTGCTACCACTCGTACTTTTGAATTGCTTCACATGGATCTTTTTGGCCCTACCCATTATGCCTCACTAACAAATGCAGCATCTCTATATGACTTTGTTATTGTTGATGACTATTCTCATTACACACGGGTGCATATCACCACTTACAAAGCTGAAGTGCAGGAAGTCTTCAAACGATTTTCCTCAAGGGCCTCGACGAATTTTGGTGTGAAGATCAAGCACATTAGGAGTGACAATGGGACCGAGTTCAAGAATACTGGTCTTGATGACTATTGTAATGCCCCGGACACACCCGCTGGTGGTCGTTACTCCTGGCAGGATCTAGACTGGCCCCATAGATCAATACTAGTCTTTTCTACGCACTTTGTCCTCACTCGTGCGCACCCGGGAGCAACTTCCCGGTCGGTCACCCATCCTGAAATTACTCCAAGTTGAGCACGCTTAGCTTTGGAGTTCTTTCCGAATGGGCTCCCCAAAAAGAAGGAATTCCTTATTGATATGAGTAGTCTATCATCCCTAATAAGCCAGGCTATCACATACACCCCCACTCGGAGGAACCGACGTCCTCGTCGGGCCACATGAATGTTCCCTCTTGCCACATACGTCTGTGCATCCAGTCCGGCACATGTGCCATGCCATGTGCCACGACAGGTCACAAACGTCATGCACAACATGGCCGCGCACTTTTCTGCAAACATCTGTGTAACCGCGAGGGTGGCTCTGATACCAACTTGTAACGCCCACGATGCGGCTATATCTCCCACATGTCGAGGCATGACTGCATTGTGGTTTTGTCACAAGAAGGGACATCTTCACACAATCCCATGTAATGAACAAGAAAGGGATAAAGAGAGTTGGCTTACACTCGCCACGTCACAGAATACATAAATAATTCATACATCATCCAAATACACTCATAGACCGACTACGATCAAATCCAAATGAAAATGAAGATAAACCCCAAATGCTAGATCCCCAATCGTCCCAACTGGGCTCCACTACTGATCATCAGGAAATGACATATAGTAACGACCAAGGTCCTCGTCGAACTCCCACTTGAGTTCGGTAGCATCACCTGCACTGGTATCATCGGCACCTGCAACTATTTTGGAAGTATCCGTGAGTCACAAGGACTCAGCAATCTCACACCCGCGAGATCAAGACTATTTAAGCTTATGGGTAGCATAAGGTAGTGAGGTGGAGCTGCAGCAAGCGCTAAGCAAGTATGATGGCTAACATACGTAAATGAGAGTAAGATGAGAAGCTACGCATCAGTCGTGAAGCTAGAAGTGATCCTGAAACTACTTACGTCCAAACATAACCCAAACCGTGTTCACTTCCCGGACACCGCCGGAAAGAGACCATCACGGCTACACACGCGGTTGATTCATTTCAATTTAGTCAAGTGTCAAGTTCTCTACAACCGGATATTAACAAATTCCCATCTACCACATAACCGCGGGCATGGCTCTCAAAAGTTTATACCCTGCAGGGGTGTCCCAACTTAGCCCATTACAAGCTCTCACGATCAGCGAAGGATATTCCTTCTCTCGGAAAGACCCGATCAGTCACGGAATCTCGGTTACAAGGCATTTCGACAATGGTAAAACAAGACCAGCAAGACCGCCCGATGTGCCGACAAATCCCGATAGGAGCTGCACATATCTCGTTCTCAAGGCACACCGGATGAACACTATGTACGACAATCAAAGACCCCGGGTGAAGGGGTGGCACCGTAAGTGGCTCTAGGTTGGACCAACACTCAGAGGAGCACTGGCCCGAGGGGGTTAAAATAAAGATGACCCTCAGGTCTGCAGAACCCAAGGGAAAGTTATAGGTTGTTAGGAAAATGTAAAACCAAGGTTGGGCCTTGCTGGAGGGATTTTATTCAAAGCAAACTGTCAAGGGGGTCCCATAACCCCAACCACATAAGGAACGCAAAATCAAGGAACATAACACCGGTATGACGGAAACTAGGGCGACAAGAGTGGAACAAAACACCGGGCATAAGGCCGAGCCTTTCACCCTTTGCCAAGTATATAGATGCATTAATTAAATAAGAGGTAAAGTGATATCCCAACATATCCATGTTCCAACATGGAACAACCTGCAAGGCACTTGCAACTAGCAATGCTATAAGAGGGGCTGAGCAAAAGCGGTAACATAACCAAACAATAGTTTCCTAGTAAGGTGGGTTAGAGGCTTGACATGGCAATATGGGAGGCTTGATAAACAAGTGGTAGGTAGTGCGACATAGCGATAGAACGAACAACTAGCAAGCAAAGATAGAAGTGATATCGAGGGTAATGGTCATCTTGCCTGAGATCCCACAAGGAAGAAGAACAATTCCATGAAGAAGACAACTGGACGTGGTCGAATGAATCCTCACAACTCCGGAATGAAACCAAAGATAACGAGAGAAGCAAACCGGAAAGAAGCAAGCAACATGGTAAACACACAAGCATAAACATGGCATGATGCACAATGAAGGATGATGCATGTCCGGTTTAAATATGCATGGCATGGCAAAGTGCACAAACAAAACTACAAGTTAAGTGGAGCTCAATATGCAACGAGATGCATATTGACAAAACACCACATTCAATTATTTACCTCTCTCCCATTTAATCTACTCAACAATACTGAATGTTAGTTAACATGGAAAGAGGTGAGGCATACGTAAACTAACTATTTAGGCAAGTTTAAATGAGGCCGGAAACATCAAATAACAATTCCGGAAAATCCCCATGTGCATATTATGAATTTGGTATTGTTCTGCCCTAAACCATATTTTAGAGTTGTTAAACATTCAAGATGAGTGCACCATGTTAAACTAGGAATTTTTCTACCCCATTTGCATACAAAGTTTATTTAAATCCAAGCTACGGTTAATTAGTTATTAATTAAATCATTTTAGCATATTATTTGAGCAAATTTAATCAAGTAGCATTTTAAACATTTTAAACATAGATGAAGTGGCATATTGTGAGAGTACATGAAATTCTAAGCATTTTTCATATTTGAAGTTTTTGCATATGATGCATGATTATTTAGTTATTAAATGCAAGGACTTGAAGGGCTTTTCTGTAAAACTGCCAATTCCCTGGAAATTAGGAAATTCAAAAAACAGGAAAAAAATGTAGCAGGCCGAAACTGACTGGCCCAATAGGAATGTGGGCGTTGGAGGCTCACCCAGCGGGCCTTGGCCCATCTACAGAGGAGGTCGGCTTGGCCGCACTAGGCCTGTGCATGGCTCGAGAGGAGAAAGAGAGCGGGCGAGCTTGTGCGGTCATCCTCTCCTCGCGGCGACTGAAGGTCAACGCGGCCGTGGCAGTGTGGCGGCACGGGACATGAAGGGGAGCGGCGGCAGGCTGCAGGGAAGGCCGGCGAGGTGGGGACGGGGCGGATCCGGGTGGCCGGCGCCGGATCCGGGCAATGATGGTGCGGACGGAGCTCAGGGGCGGCTCGAATGTTGTGGGACTTGATGCGGGCTCCTGGCGGCTCGGCGAACACGGGCGACGGTGCCATGGTGCGGTTGATGAGCTCCTGCAGAGGTGAGGGAGAACTGAGAGACGGGAGGGAGCTCATGGGAAGGAGAAGGAAAGCAGAGGGGCAACGGGGTCCTATAGCAGGGAAAAGCGGAAGGAGGCACCATGGAAGAGCTCCTGCTCGTTTCAGTGGGCCGCAGGCGTGGAACTCGGGCGCCTTGTCGCGGAGGTGCCATGGCTCGCGAGAATGGAGCTCGGGTCCGTCCTCGAGGACAGGGTCGAGCAGGGAGGCGCTGCGGCTGGCTGCATGCGTGGGATTTGGTGGGGGTTCGATATGGTTCGGCGTGGTTGGTCTCGGTGGTTTTTGGATCGGGGAGAACACGTGGAAGATGACGATTGGGTGGAGATGGATCCCAAGGTGGGAGACGAGTGTGGTGGCTATGGCAGGGACAAATCCCCTAGAATTTAGGGTTGGTCTGTTTAAATAGGTAGGGTATTAGGGTAGGGATTAACTCGGTCCATCCGATCGTAATCGGGTGGTCGAGAAAAATAGGTTAGGTAGCCCAAATAAGAAAACGAAGATGTTTTAGGGATGTTAGGGGATGATTCGGACCCAACGGTGACGACTGTCCGGGTTGCGTTCGGGACAACTTTCGGACGCGCGCGAGGGGTCTGAGTAAAGTGTAGAGAGGGTCAAACGGTCAGACAAGAGGGGCTCGAAAAACCCGGTTGGTCCCGGAATGGTCAACGAAGGCAAGGGGTCTGATGGAAGGTGATGAAGGCAAAGGGAGAAACGGCAATGATGAGCGAATGCAAGTTTTCAAAAAAAAATGACGGCAACAGAGTGCCGATGCAAATGCGGATGATGCGATGATGAAAGCAACAAACAAATAAATAACAGAGCCGACACGCAAAACATGGAAGGCATCTGGAGCGTCGGTCTTGGGGCGTCACAACTATCTTGATTAACTTGGTATTACTCATGAGTTATCTGCCCCTTATACTCCTCAGCAGAATGGCGTCATGGAGCGCAAGAACATGACTCTTGTTGAGATGGCTCGCACTATGCTTGATGAATACAAGACGCCTCCCCGCTTCTAGCCTGAGGCAATTGATACTGCATGCCACATCATCAACAGGGTATATCTTCACAAATTCTTCAAAAAGACCTCATATGAACTCCTCACTGACAAGAAACCCAATGTGAGTTATTTCAAAGTCTTCGGTGCTAAATGTTGGATTAGAGATCCTCATCACAATTCTAAATTTGCAGCGAAAGCACATGAAGGTTTTATGCTTGGTTACAGAAATCACTCGCACACCTACAGAGTCTTCAACACCTTTCACCACAAGGTTGTGGAAACTGTAGATGTGTGGTTATATGAAACTAATGGCTCGCAAAAAGAGCACCTGCCGCCTGTTCTAGATGAAATGTCACCTGAGGAATCTATCAAGTTCAGGGCTACTGAGGATGTCATTCCCACTGAAGAATCTACTGAAGAAGTCATTCTAAAGCGTGAAGAAAATCATGCTGGTGCGTCTGAGGAAAATGGCTCTAAAGAAAATGTTGAGCTCAGTCAACGTTGTCAACCTGCTCATCCTCATGTTGCAAATGAAGTGCAAATCGAGAAAATCATCGACGACATCAATGCACCAGGTCCTCTCACACGCACAAGAGCTTCACGTTTGTCTAAATTTTGTGGGCACTTTGATTTTGTCTCTATCATAGAGCCCACCAAAGTTGATGAGGCATTTTTGGAGCCCGAGTGGATACAAGCGATGCAAGAGGAATTACATCAATTCGATCTTAACAATGTTTGGGGGCTTGTCAAGCGACCAGACCCACGCAAGCACAATATCATCAGTACGAAATGGATCTACCGCAACAAGCAAGATGAAAATGGCCTTATGGTGAGGAATAAGGCTCGTCTTGTAGCTCAAGGCTACACACAGGTTGAAGGAATTGATTTTGATGAAACTTTTGCTCATGTTGCTAGACTTGAGGCTATTCGCATATTGCTTGCTTATGCTACCCATCATAATATCATCTTATATCAAATGGATGTGAAAAGTGCATTCCTCAATGGTAAGCTTGAGGAAGAAGTATATGTTGCTCAACCCCCAGGTTTTGAAGATCCTAAGCATCCTGGCAAAGTCTTCAAACTCAATAAGGCCCTCTATGGCCTCAAGCAGGCCCCTCGGGCATGGTATGATACCTTGAAGGAATTCCTCATGAAGAAAGGCTTCAAACCCGGTTCACTTGACCCAACTCTTTTCATCAAAACCTATGATGATGAATTATTCGTGTGCCAAATATATGTTGATGATATTATCTTTGGCAGTACTAACCAACATTACGGTGACGAATTTGACTATATGATGAGTGGGAATATCAAAAGTCTATGATGGGAGAACTGAAATTCTTCTTAGGTCTTCAAATTCGTCAATAATGGAATGGCATCTTCATTACCTCAAGGATGTGCTGAGGAAACTCGGCATGCAAGATTGTAAAGGTGTCAAAATCCCTATGCCCACAAATGGCCATCTTTGCATTGATGAAAATGGTATAGACTTCGATCAAAAGGTATACCGCTCCATGATTGGCTCTTTATTGTATCTATGTGCATCTAGGCCATATATTATGCTTAGTGTTTGCATGTGTGACCGTTTTCAAGATACACCAAAGGAATCACACCATAAGGTTGTGAAGCATATTCTTTGATATCTAGCTCACACTCCAACACAGATTATGGTATCCCAAGGGCTCGGCTTTTGATCTCATTGGATATTCAGACTCTGACTATGCTGGTGATCGAGTGGACCACAAGTCAACATCAGGCACATGTCATTTCCTCGGACGATCCTTGGTATGTTGGTCCTCGAAGAAGAAGAATTGTGTATCACTCTCTACTGCTGAAGCTGAGTACATTGCTGCTGGTTCTTGTTGTGCTCAATTTCTATGGATGAAGCAAACCCTCAAGGACTAAAGCATCAACATGAAGAATGTGCCTCTCTACTACGACAATGAGAGTGATATCAAGATTGATCATAGCCCAGTTCAGCACTCGAAGACAAAGCACATCCAGATTCGTCATCATTTTCTTTGAGATCATGTGTTGAAGGGCGACATCTCCATCGAGCCCGTGAAGACTGAAGAACAGCTATCGAATATCTTCACAAAGTCCTTGGATGAGAAGAGATTTAGCAATTTGCGGTGTGAGCTAAATATCTAGAATCTTTGAAAAGGACACACATCCTAACAGCTATGCATAACTGATGACTTAGATGTGCAACACATGAAGTAATGTTTTTCTTCAATCAATGAAGACTAACCCTCTAAGTGTGAAGAAATTAACGAAGAATTTGATTCTCAGAAACCTACGACAATTGTACCCTGTGTCTGAAATCATCATTCCTATACGGTGGGTTACACCACCAACAAAAGTTGAAAATCTTCAATCTGAGTTTTTCTTCATTTTTGCAAATTCTTCAATTTTCATATTCTTCAACTTTGAAATTTCTTCACTCTTTTCGATTGATGTTTTTCATTGCCTATATATATTTGAGTTTTCAAGTCCTCAACAGCATTCACATATTGCTAATTCTTCAAGTTGATTTTTTACTCTAAGTGAATGTGATTGGACCCATTCCCCCTCTATGCTAAATTCAACCCAGTCTGTTCACAAATTCTTCATGTGCATTCTATTTGACACACGTTCAAAATCTTCACTGTGTCCTTGTCAGCTGAAGAATTTGCGAATGAAACATTAAAATTTTCATATCTGGATTTTTCGGCTTTTGCCGCTCAAACCGTTCCGCATCCCACTATAAGGTTAAACTAATCACCCACGGTCTACCAAGATCTCTACCTCTCAGTACGTGGGTGACACATGTCGCTAGGATGGCAAGTGTCAGGGGCACGTTCGTCCAATTTCTTCGGACGGGCAGTTTTTCACCTCGGCTATAAATACCCCTCGCCCACCTCGGACCTCATTTACTCTGCTCGATCTCACTCCCCTCGCTCGACCCCTCAGACCTAGCACCACCACTACACTCCATCATCGTCGGTGAGGAATAACTTTATTGCCTCAACCTCGTCGCCGTCGTACTCGCGCCGGCCACAGAAATCTTCACTCTGCCGCCGCCGTAGCTGTCTCTCGCTGCCAAGTTAGGGCGTGAGAGATCTGAACGGACGAACCTCTCCACTTCAACTCCCAGTTCATTGTGTTCTTCATCCAGGGTAATTAAAATCTAATTTTATTGCCCTACTTTGATTCTGATGATTTCCACAAAATCTTCAAAAGGTGTTTATTCTTCAACTTCCCTATCCTTAAACACCCAGTTGCATATATTCTTGATCTATTTCCCTAAGCTATGATTTTCTTCAAGATTCCTCAATTTTGTGGATTTTCAAATCTATACAACTCTCGGACCTAAGTCAAGAACTCTTAGTGAAATTCCTCAAGACATCCATGGTCAAATTCCTCAAACTTGATTCTTTTTGAAAAATTTCTGAGAACGCATATGACCTCTCCAAATTCTTCGCATCTATACTCTGTTGACAGGTACAAATGTTCGCTGTTGAATCTCTAGGTTCTCATCAACTTAACTCATTTGCGGCGTTCCTCGAAGATAAATTGCACACTTCTTCAGAAACCTCAATTGTTCAGAATCCTCAAGTGAAGAAAATGGATGACGGTAAAAGACCTCAGAAGGGAGGAAAGAGGCCAGAAACTAATACAGCGTTTGAAATCCATGAAGACATCTATAATGAGTATTGCACTCCTGATGAAGCCACACATGGCAAGGAGAACAAAAATCAGCACAAAGTGCGCATTCAGAGGATTGAGAGGAGATGGGAAGAGAATGGAGGGAGTATCGATATGTTACTCCAAAGTACATGAAGAAACTCGTTGTACACCCTCCATGCCCAAGACCTCCATTGGCTCTAGGCCAAAAAGCTGATCCCTCAAGCATCAGGCGAGGTGAGGAATTTCCAAAGGAGTGGGCTAAGCGCCAAGCCAAGTTGGCTAAAATGGCCAAGGAAGCAGTGAAGAAATTCAATGAAGATTCTTCTACTGCTGCTATTGAGGCCTCTACTAGCAAGCCCAAGAAGGCCATGCCCAAGAAATCAGCAGTAAAGCCAAGTTCCTCAACTGCTATGCCCTCACGGCCAAGTGCAAAGCCCTCATGGCCAATTCCTCAGGCAACCTCCTCAAAGGAAGCTCTAGTTCCTCGGGCTACAAAGTCCTTAGCGCCTGTGCATCTTGCCATATGCCAACGGGCTACAAGAGTCTCTATTGCTTCAAGAGCATCTGCAAGTTCATCAACTCCACCGCAGTCCTTAACTGGTCCTACTCTGCTGAAGAAAAAGGCCGCTGCTGGACGCGGCTCGAGGCCAAGTCCTCACAAGAAGCAAGTTTCTTTTCACGTTCCATCTCATGATGATGAAGCCGATGATGAAGAACTTGTTGAGATCATTAGAGACAGGAAACAAAGGGCCACTAGAGCCAAAGGCAATGCAGTGCCACTCATGCTGGATCCAAAGTTGATCCTTGACTTCATCGATCTATGGCACAAGGACCATAACACTCCGCTGCCTGACTTAAATCTCACCCTGAGACAAAGTCACATGCTCAATGCCTTCGTAGGCAAAGAAAAATGGAAGTTTGAAAAGGCCAGACAGCCAACAAAGCTCAGTATAAGAAGGAGCATTTTCTGAAAAAGAATGTTGTAAACATGTCTTCTGAAGAACTTGTGAATGTGCAAAAGGAGATCAAAGCTCTCGGTGATGAATTTGACACTTATCGTGTAGATTGGCTAGGTGCCAAAGTCAGATTTGTCAAACTGGCCAAGAGATTCAAACCAAATGTTGGAGCTACATCACAACAAGAAATTCCTCAAGCTGAAGCATATGCTCAGCCTACTGAAGAACATGCTAGCACAACTGATGAAAATCAATCTGTTGAAGGTACCAGGGCTGCTGAAGAAATTCCAGCTCCTGAAGAAACTGCTAGGGAAACCTCCAATCTTGCGCCTGAAGAACAACCCAGGACAGCTGAAGCATCTGTAGTTGCGCCTTAGGAAACTAAACAAGCCAAGGAAACTACATCAGTTGTGCCTGAAGAAAATGAACCCACTTCATCTGCTCCTCCTACAAAGTCATCTCAGATGAACAATATAAACCTTCCTTCTACATCAGAAGCGAAGAAAACTAAAGCTGCGAAGAAGGCAGCTGTGAAGAAAAGGAAAGCATCAGCAACTAAGGAATCTTCAGCTCCCAAGAAAGTGAAGACTTTGACGAGCTTATTCACCAACCCCATTGATGTTGTTCCTATCTCAAGCATGCCATCAAAGGAGATTGTTCCCTTTGGTGAGGAATATGTCATACCTAATGACACAGATGAAGAGAATCCCTATGTTGCTACTTCAGAGCAGTTGTATGAAGAAATTGAAGTGGATGAAATCCCTTCAACCCCACTGGTATCATTGGCCATGCCTCAGTTCACAGCTGAAGGGGCAGACGTTGAAGAATTAGATGAAGAAGATGAGGATGTGGATATTGGCTCTACCACTCCTGTGCTCAATGATGATTACTGGGAAAGGCTGCACCCCAATTCACCTTTGACCACTCCACTGCATCAAATTCCTCAGTCCCCAGTTCAAATGGAAGAAATTCATACAGGATCTGATGGACATCAGACTTCACTTCATTCTATTCAAGAAGAAGTTCCAGCTACTAATGCTAAAGAAATGGAGGCCAAGACTGCTGCTACTAAATCTACCGCTGAAATTCCTCAGTTTGTGGCTCCAGAGGTTGTGCACCAAGAGGTTGTGAAGTCTTCAACTGTTAATCTTCAGCCCAAGCCACAAAATCCTCTTTCAAAGAATCAGAAATTCAAGGCTGACGATTTCTTCGCTGAGCATCATTTCTTCACTGATTTCAATCCCTATGATTCAGCAAGACTTTGACGCAAGCATTTCTGGACAGCAAGTCAGATGAACTTCTACTCTTCACTCCTATTTGATAAGGACAAGGTCTTTGAGCATCGTCAAATTCCTCATGTGGATATGGAGTCTCTTTCGTGCTTCCATCCTATCATGAGTGTTCTTCATGATGCTAGACTGTTAAACTTTTGCACTAACATTTGAGACTGGAATGAAGAACTCATTCTTCAATTCTATGCTACATTGCACCTCACTCGCAATGTGGAAGATGTGAATTCATGGGTACTTGACTGGATGACTGAAAATACTCATTACAAAGCACCGACCTCTGAATTGCTTCACGCCGTCCTAGTCAGTCCTCCTACAGAAGGCGCCAGGCTCATATATGAGGAACCAGAACTTTCAAATCATTTGATGCAAGTGCTAATGAAGCCTCCGAAGGGTGGCCAAGCTCCAAGGACCACATTCCTCATGAAGTAATTGCTATATGTGCCAAGGACAGTGTATCGCATTTAGTCCAAAACCCTCAGTCCAATCAAGGGCCACAACTCTGATGAAGAAGTTGTTGGCATCATGAGAATCTGTTGTTCAATATCATACATGGCATTCCTATCAACTACCATGATTTCTTCATGAGGACATTGGCCAATGCTGCTCCGTCACCTTTTGAGTTGAAGCCTTATGCTCCCTGGATCATGAAATTCATCAGATCAAGGTCTTCAATTCATTACCAGGCCGACTATCAAAATCATCTCGGCAATTTTCCTCCTATTGAAGTCCTCAGAAGGACTATTTCCTCAGTTGATGAGAAGGGAAAAGCGGGTGTTATTGATGAAGGCACTCGTCCATTGGATTGTCAGTTTCGCAAAGCTGCATCTTTTTCCACCAATGATGACTCTGCAACACAAGATTCTTCCACCAAAGCTTCAAAGCAAAATCCTCAAGCCACTGCTCCACGAGTGATGATAGATCGTGAGCTTCTCCTCTGTCTTCATCAAAAAGTCGATTGCAATCACAAGTGGGTCAAGCGCCAATTTGGCTCAATTCTTCAAAATATGACTATCACGCAAAACACCGTGAAGAAGAACCATTACTACTTGCTTGAAGTCTTTGATCACACTTGGGCCATATTGTCTCACCACTAAGGTGATGAAGATCTCAAACAGATGGGCTTCCAACAGGATTTTGACTGGTCTCAGCCACCTTTAAATAAATTCAAGAAGGTCAAAGTTCCTCACCTGGTCGCCAGCTCATATTCTTTATCGCATGAGACGGATGAAGCTGAAGACTTGAACGACACTGAGGTAGGCCCTTCCTCAACGGACGAACCCAACAATGTTGGCGCTCCTCCATCGACATCATGATGATATTCTTCAGGGGCGTTAGTCCTAATTTTTCGTCCCTTTTGGTCATTCGATGACAAAGGGGGAGAAATTTGAGTTAGTCTTCAAGCGGGTCTCGTATATATGGGCTTTTTTCGTTAAGTTACAACTCTTGATCTTATGAGGTGTTTGCTCTGATGAGTTGTAAACTTAAGTCCTATGGTGCTCTGACTCTTTTTGAACTGCTTTCTGCATGCTTATTTCATCAAGTACCTTAACACACGCATGCTGAATTCGTCAGAGTCCATATTTCATCATGCATTTCAAATTCTTCATATCATATGTTAAATGCATGTATGAATTACAAGATATAGATATAGGGGGAGATCTCCATGATATGACTCTACAATGTGCATTTGCTGTCCAAAGCAAATTCCTCAAATATGCACATCTTCAGGGGGTTCTTCTATATCTTGCAATCAAATTTCTCAATATGTGTATTTACACTTCATATGTTTATCCCGTTGAAAACTTAACCCATTTGTCATCAATCACCAAAAAGGGGGAGATTTTTAGTGCATCTAATGCCCCTTAGTGATTTTGGTGTATTGAAGACTTACAGGTTAAGGGACTAATGTGTTTGTGAGTGTACACAGGTTTTATAAGTCCATGAGAAGTTTGATATTTATGATGAAAGTCGACCCCTAAAAATGAATGTCTTCAGTTGAAGACTTTGGTTTTCTTGAAGACTTTGAAAGTGAGGAAATTGGTGTGACCTTGAAGACTTTGTTATTAATGCAAGGATTATGGAGCGTGAAGACTTTTGTTTTCGTAGTTTCATTTTCTCTTTCTTGAGTCATAGGAAACACCGTACTGTTAAAGGGGGTCGAGGTAAAGCTAAGGAAACACTTTCCAAGTGATGCACATCTCAAAATCCTACACCTACCCAATCCTTTCAAGTGAAGCCATTGGAAATCTCATACAGTTAGGTCAAGTTCTTCAGTGAAAGAGACGAAATTCTTATGATCTCTGAGGAATTTGTTTTGATTGAGGAGTTAGGAATTCGCCAGTGCGGATTGCCTACAAGTGAGGAACATGATAGCCCTGAGGAATTTGAGAGCTCAAAGTTCCGACCGTTGCTGTGCTACGCGCCAGCTATCCAAAATATCCTACCCACCTAACGGTCATATCATTAAAGGGCATTTATGTCTTATCATGTCAGGTTGCTCCCCAGTCTATAAATAGCCGCCCCCTACAACCACTAGCTGGTTGGCTGCTCTGAGAGAAACTGAACTTGTCATTGAGAGCATCACATCCTCCGAGGACTTTGAGCGAAAATCACCAAGTGAGGAAAAACCCAAACCCAAACACCTACAAACCCAAAGTGATCGAGCATCATTGAAGATATTGTTCCTATGTGGAACCGATGCCTGTTACCTTTGAGTACTGTGCATCCTCGAGACGGTTAGGCATCATGGTCTAGAGCATCCAAGAGGAATTGTGGATCGACGAGTGATACGTCTCCGTCGTATCTATAATTTTTGATTGTTCCATGCCAATATTCTACAATTTCCATATACTTTTTGGCAACTTTTTATACTATTTTTGGGACTAACATATTGATCCAGTGCCCAGTGCCAGTGCCAGTTCCTATCTGTTGCATGTTTTTGGTTTCGCAGAATATCCATATCAAACGGAATCCAAACGGGATAAAAATGGATGGAGAATTATTTTGGAATATTTGTGATTTTTGGGAAGAAAATCAACGCGAGATAGTGCCCGAGATGGCCACAAGGGTGGGGCCCACCGCCACTACAAGCAGGCACGTCCCCACCCTCATGGGCCACCCGTAAGGTGGTTGATGCTCTACTTTGGCCGCAAGAAAGCTAATTTTTGGAAAAAGGTCTGGGCGAAGGTTTCAACCCAATTGGAGTTACGGATCTCCGGATATAAAAGAAACGGTGAAAGGGCAGCAGAACAGAACGCAGAAACAGAGAGAGATAGAGAGACAGATCCAATCTCGGAGGGGCTCTCTCCCCTCCCACGCCATGGAGGCCAAGGACTAGAGGGGAAACCTTTCTCCCATCTAGGGAGGAGGTCAAGGAAGAATAAGAAGGAGGGGGGCTCTCCCCCCTCGCTTCCGGTGGCACCGGAGTGCCACCGGGGCCATCATCATCACCGCAATCTTCACCAACAACTTCACCGCCATCATCACCAACTCTTCCCCCCTATATGCAGTGGTGTAACCTCTCTCTTACCACTGTAATCTCTACTTAAACATGGTGCTCAACGCTATATATTATTTCCCAATGATGTATGGCTATCCTATGATGTTTGAGTAGATCTGTTTTGTCCTATGGGCTATTTGATGATCAAGATTGGTTTGAGTTGCATGTTTTATTATTGGTGCTGTCCTATGGTGCTCTCCGTGTCGCGCAAGCATGAGGGATCCCCGATGTAGGGTGTTGCAATACGTTCATGATTCGCTTATAGTGGGTTGCGTGAGTGACTGAAACACAAACCCGAGTATGGGGGTTGTTGCGTATGAGATAAAGAGGACTTGATACTTTAATGCTATGGTTGGGTTTTACCTTAATGATCTTTAGTAGTTGCGGATGCTTGCTAGAGTTCCAATCATAAGTTCATGTGATCCAAGTAGAGAAAGTATGTTAGCTTATGCCTCTCCCTCATATAAAATTGCAATAATGATCACCGGTCTAGTTATCGATTGCCTAGGGACAAATAACTTTCTCGTAACAACAAGATCTTTACTAAACCTAACTTATTTGTGTCTTTATCTAAACAGCCCCTACTTTTTATTTACGTGCTCTTTATTATCTTGCAAACCTATCCAACAATACCTACAAAGTACTTCTAGTTTCATACTTGTTCTAGGTAAAGCGAATGTCAAGCATGCGTAGAGTTGTATCGGCGGTCGATAGAATTTGAGGGAATATTTGTTCTTCCTTTAGCTCCTTGTTGGGTTCGACACTCTTACTTATCGAAAGAGGCTACAATTGATCCCCTATACTTGTGGGTTATCAAGACCTTTTTCTGGCGCCGTTGTCGGGGAGCAATAGCGTGGGTGAATATTCTCGTGTGTGCTTGGTTGCTTTATCACTAAGTAATTTTTATTTGCTATTATTAGTTGTTTTCTATCTTTAGTTATGGGTAGGAAATGCAAAATACCAAAAAAAATTAGTTGTACCTACTAAACCAATGGTTGAACAACCACTCAAAATCTATCACACTGCTGAAGCTTATTACTTGGATCATCTTCGATCCCTATGTGCTCGTGCTGAAACCCCAACTAGCTTAGTTGAGGGCAAATATTTAGATGAGCATGCTTGTTATGTGCGACACCGAATATCTGAAAAAGGGAAAATTTTACTGGGTCAAATTCATCGTTTGCAATGCTATTCTTGGAATTTATGCGAAATATATGATATTACTTGTTGTTCTGAAAACCCTAAGAATCACCTTCCCTATCAATGTGAGTTTAGTGATAATGGAATCGTATCTTTGTATGCTAAGGCTGTTTATAGTTACTATGATGTTCAACAAATTGAAGAATTTGTTGCTTTTAAGGGTTCTTATGAAATTGCTTCTTTGACTGAAATGTATGATGCTACTCTTTACAAATCTGAAAATTTTGACATACTTAAATATTGCTATGATAATTATGCTTCTAATGCCTATGTTGAACTATATATTGAGGACTACCCCGTTGTCCAAGAAGAGACTAATTTTTTGCAGGAGTCTATGGAGGAAGAAATTGATGAAACTGTGAGCTCATTAGGTGAAAAAGATGAGGAGGAGAGCGAAGAACAAAAGGAGGAAGAGCGGATTAACTACCCGTGTCCACCTTCTAATGAGAGTAACTCTTCAACTCATACGTTGTTTAATTTCCCTTCGTGCTTACCGAAGGATGATTGCTATGATGATTGTTATGATCCCATTGATTCTCTTGAAATATCCCTTTTTGATGATGCTTGCTATGCTTGTGTCCAAGATGCCAATATGAATTATGCTTATGGAGATGAACTTGCTATAGTTCCTTATGTTAAACATGAAATTGTTGCTATTGCACCCACACACGATAGTCCTATTATCTTTTTGAATTCTCCCGACTACACTATATCAGAGAAGTTTGCACTTATTAAGGATTATATTGATGGGTTGCCTTTTACCGTTGCACATGATGATTTTGATGAATATAATATGCATGTGCTTTCTGCTCCTACTTGCAATTACTATGAGAGAGGTACTATATCTCCACCTCTCTATGTTTCCAATATGATAAAATTGCAAGAAACTGCTTATGCTATGCATTGGCCTTTACTATGTGTGCATGAATTGTTCTTTTATGACATGCCGATGCATAGGAAGAGATTTAGACTTTGTTGTTGCATGATATATGTTACTTTGTGCTCACTATTAAATTACAAATCATTGTTAATTAAAATTGGCTTTGATATACCTTGGGATCCGGGTGGATCCATTACTTGAGCACTATATGCCTAGCTTAATGGCTTTAAAGAAAGCGATGCCTGGGAGAAAACCCGGAAGTTTTAGAGAGTCATTTATTTCTTTTGAGTTCTTTCATATAGTTTTAAAACAACAAAAATAAAGAGGGGAACCCAAAACTTTTTCAAAAAGGAAAGTGAAAGTGAGAAAGACAAGCACTGTTGAAGTGGGAGAGCTCCTTGAACTTTGTTCATGCTCACGACAACTTTGTGAATCTTGATTACAGAAACTTTTCAACAAAAATAATTATCCCCTTGTACAATTCCATTGTATTATAAGAATAATGTGCCAAGGTTTGCCTTTAGGATGTTTACATTTGCTTGATGGTTTGTGCGGTCCAGGACAGAAACTTTGGCTGTAGTGCGCGATTTTACATTGTTTGCTGGAACTTCAAATGGTTCTGATTCTTTTTGCACTGTATTTTTATACAAATTGTTTATTTTTCCTAATTTTGGCCGAATTTTTGAAGTATCATAAATATGGTGAATGTTCAGATTGTTACAGACTTTTCTGTTTTTGACAGATTCTGTTTTTGATGCATAGCTTGCTTGTTTTGATGAAACTATCAATTTATATCAGTGTATTAAGCCATGGAAAAGTTATATTACAGTATACACAATGCAAAAAAATATGAATTGGTTTGCAACAGTACTTAGAGTAGTGATTTGCTTTATTATACTAACGGGTCTTACCGAGTTTTCTGTTGAAGTTTTGTGTGGATGAAGTGTTCGATGATCGAGAAGTTCTCGATGTGAGAAAAAGGAAGAGAGGCAAGAGCTCAAGCTTGGGGATTCCCGAGGAACCCCAAGTAAATATTCAAGTATACTCAAGCGTCTAAGCTTGGGGATGCCCCGGAAGGCATCCCCTCTTTCTTCAACAATTATCGGTATGTTTTCGGATTCGTTTCGTTCAAGCGATATGTGCAATCTTGGAGCGTCTTTTGCATTTAATTTTCACTTTTCTTTTATGCACCATGCTGGTATGAGATAGTCCTTGGTTGATTTATAGAATGATCTATGCACTTCACTTATATATTTTGAGTATGGCTTTATAGAATGCTTCATGTGCTTCACTTATATCATTTGAAGCTTGGATTGCCTGTTTCTCTTTACATAGAAAACCGCCATTTGTAGAATGCTCTTTTGCTTCACTTATATTTGTTAGAGCATGGGCATATCTTTTGTAGAAATAATTAAACTCTCTTGCTTCACTTATATCTATTTAGAGAGATGACAGGAATTGGTCATTCACATGGTTAGTCATAAAATCCTACATAAAACTTGTAGATCACTGAATGATATGTTTGATTCCTTGCAATAGTTTTGCGATATAAAGATGGTGATATTAGAGTCGTGCTAGTGGGTAGCTGTGGATTGTATAAATACTTGTGTTGAGGTTTGTGATTCCCGTAGCATGCACGTATGGTGAACCGTTATGTAACAAAGTCTGAGCATGATTTATTTATTGATTGTCTTCCTTATGAGTGGCGGTCGGGGACGAGCGATGGTCTTTTCCTACCAATCTATCCCCCTTGGAGCATGTGTGTAGTACTTTGTTTCAATGACTAATAGATTTTTGCAATAAGTATGTGAGTTCTTTATGACTAATGTTGAGTCCATGGATTATACGCACCCTCACCCTTCCACCATTGCTAGCCTCTCTAGTACCGCGCAAGTTTCACCAGTACCTTAAACCCACCATATACCTTCCTAAAAACAGCCACCATACCTACCTATCATGGCATTTCCATAGCCATTCCGAGATATATTGCCATGCAACTTCATCATCATCATATACATGACTTGAGCATTCATTGTCATATTGCTTTGCATGATCGTAAGATAGCTAGCATGATGTTTTCATGGCTTGTCCGTTTTTTGATGTCATTGCTAAGCTAGATCATTGCACATCCCGGTACATCGCCGGAGGCATTCATATAGAGTCATATCTTTGTTCTAGTATCGAGTTGTAATATCGAGTTGTAAGTAAATGAAAGTGTGATGATCATCATTATTAGAGCATTGCCCCAGTGAGGAAAGGATGATGGAGACTATGATTCCCCCACAAGTCAGGATGGGACTCCGGACGAAAAAAATAAAAATAAAAAGAGAAAGGCCAAAAAAAGAGAAGGCCCCCAAAAAATAAAAATAAAAATAAAAAATGAGAGAAAAAGAGAGAAGGGGCAATGTTACTATCCTTTAACCACACATGTGCTTCAAAGTAGCACCATGTTCTTCATATAGAGAGTCTCTTGAGTTATCACTTTCATATACTAGTGGGAATTTTCATTATAGAACTTGGCTTGTATATTCCGATGATGGGCTTCCTCAAACGCCCGAGGTCTTCATGAGCAAGCAAGTTGGATGCAAACCCACTTAGTTTCAGTTTGATCTTTCATACACTTGTAGCTCTGGTGCATCTGTTGCATGGCAATCCCTACTCACTCACATTGATATCTATTGATGGGCATCTCCATAGCCCGTTGATACGCCTAGTTGATGTGAGACTATCCTCTCCTTTTTGTCTCCTCCACAACCACCATTCTATTCCACCTATAGTGCTATGTCCATGGCTCACGCTCATGTATTGCGTGAAAGTTGAAAAGGTTTGAGAACGTCAAAAGTATGAAAAAATTTCTTGGCATGTCATCGGGGTTGTGCATGATGTGAATATTTTGTGTGGTGAAGATGGAGCATAGCCAGACTATATGATTTTGTAGGGATAACTTTCTTTGGCCATGTTATTTTGAAAAGACATGATTGCTTTATTAGTAGGCATGAAGTATTATTGTTTTTATGTCAAATGATAGACTATTGCTTTGAATAACTCGAATCTTAATATTCATGCCATGATTAGATATGTGATCAAGATTATGCTAGGTAGCATTCCACATCAAAAATTATCTTTTTTATCATTTACCTACTCGAGGACGAGCAGGAATTAAGCTTGGGGATGCTGATACGTCTCCGTCGTATCTATAATTTTTGATTGTTCCATGCCAATATTCTACAATTTCCATATACTTTTTGGCAACTTTTTATACTATTTTTGGGACTAACATATTGATCCAGTGCCCAGTGCTAGTTCATGTCTGTTGCATGTTTTTCATTTCGCAGAATATCCATATCAAACGGAATCCAAACGGGATAAAAACGGAAGGAGAATTATTTTGGAATATTTGTGATTTTGGGGAAGAAAATCAACGCGAGACGGTGCCCGAGGTGGCCACGAGGGTGGGGCCCACCGCCACTACAAGCAGGCGCGCCCCTCACCCCTGTGGGCCACCCGTAAGGCGGTTGATGCTCTACTTTGGCCGCAAGAAACATAATTTTTGGAAAAATATCTGGGCGAAGGTTTCAACCCAATCAGAGTTACGGATCTCCGGATATAAAAGGAACGGTGAAAGGGCAGCAAAAACAGAACGCAGAAACAGAGAGAGACAAAGAGACAGATCCAATCTCGGAGGGGCTCTCGCCCCTCCCATGCCATGGAGGCGAAGGGCCAGAGGGGAAACCCTTCTCCCATCTAGGGAGGAGGTCAAGGAAGAAGAAGAAGGAGGTGGGCTCTCCCCCCTCGCTTCCGGTGGCACCGGAGTGCCACCGGGGCCATCATCATCACCGCAATCTTCACCAACAACTTCACCGCCATCATCACCAACTCTTCCCCCCTCTATGCAGCGGTGTAACCTCTCTCTTACCCACTGTAATCTCTACTTAAACATGGTGCTCAACATTATATATTATTTCCCAATGATGTATGGCTATCCTATGATGTTTGAGTAGATCCGTTTTGTCCTATGGGCTCTTTGATGATCAAGATTAGTTTGAGTTGCATGTTTTATTATTGGTGCTGTCCTATGGTGCTCTCCGTGTCGCGCAAGCGTGAGGGATCCCCGATGTAGGGTGTTGCAATACGTTCATGATTCACTTATAGTGGGTTGCGTGAGTGACTGAAACACAAACCCGAGTAAGGGGGTTGTTGCGTATGGGATAAAGAGGACTTGATACTTTAATACTATGGTTGGGTTTTACCTTAATGATCTTTAGTAGTTGCGGATGCTTGCTAGGGTTCCAATCATAAGTTCATATGATCCAAGTAGAGAAAGTATGTTAGCTTATGCCTCTCCCTCATATAAAATTGCAATAATGATCACCGGTCTAGTTATCGATTGCCTAGGGACAAATAACTTTCTCGTAACAACAAGCTCTTTACTAAACATAACTTAGTTGTGTGTTTATCTAAACAGCCCCTACTTTTTATTTACTAGATCTTTATTATCTTGCAAGCCTATCCAACAATACCTACAAAGTACTTCTAGTTTCATACTTGTTCTAGGTAAAGCGAACGTCAAGCGTGCGTAGAGTTGTATCGGTGGTCGATAGAACTTGAGGGAATGTTTGTTCTTCCTTTAGCTCCTTGTTGGGTTCGACACCCTTACTTATCGAAAGAGGCTACAATTAATCCCCTATACTTGTGGGTTATCACCGAGTGACCGAGTCTGTGAAGGTTTGGAAGTCACCTGAAGACTTACCATGAGTGATTGGGCGAGGTCTGTGTGATCTTAGCTCAAGGAGAATATGGTGAGGACTGTGTGTCCGGGATTGTATGTCCTCAGGTTTAAATACCTAACCGCTCTAACCAGACGTACGACTGTCACAGTAGTTGGAACTGGTCTACCAAATCATCCTCTTCACCAAGCTACTGGTTATATTTCCTCAACCCTTTCATTTCCTCATTCATGTATTTATGACCTTGATCATTACTGTTTCAAGACTTTGACTGAAGACTTTCTCAATTTCCTCAATCCAAATTCTTCAGTCACTTTGTCTTCAGCCTGCTTGTCCTGTTTACACGCTACTTGTGCTTTGTGTATGTTTCATTTCATCATGATGACTATGTGATGACCCACAAGTATAGATGATCTATCGTAGTCCTTTCGATAAGTAAGAGTGTCGAACCCAACGAGGAGCAGAAGGAAATGACAAGCGGTTTTCAGCAAGGTATTCTCTGCAATCACTGAAGTTATCGGTAACAGATAGATTTGTGATAGGGTAAATTGTAACGGGTAACAAATAATAAAAGTAAACAAGGTGCAAAAAGGTGGCCCGATCCTTTTTGTAGCAAAGGACAAGCCTGGACAAACTCTTATATAAAGCAAAGTGCTCCCGACGACACATGGGAATTTTTGTCAAGCTAGTTTTCATCATGCTCATATGATTCATGTTCATTACTTTGATAATTTGATATGTGGGTGGACCAGTGCTTGGGTGCTGCCCTTCCTTGGACAAGCCTCCCACTTATTATTAACCCCTCTCGCAAGCATCCACAACTATGAAAGAAGAATTAAGGTAAACCTAACCATAGCATGAAACATATGGATCCAAATCAGCCCCTTACGAGGAAACACATAAACTAGGTTTTAGGCTTCTGTCACTCTAGCAACCCATCATCTACTTATTAATTCCCAATGCCTTCCCCTAGGCCCAAACAATGGCGAAGTGTCATGTAGTCGATGTTCACATAACACCACTAGAGGAAAGACAACATACATCTCATCAAAATATCAAATGAATACCAAATTCACATGATTACTCATAACAAGACTTCTCCCATGTCCTCAGGAACAAACGTAACTACTCACAAGGAATATTCATAATCATAATCAGAGGAGTATTAATTATCATTAAGGATCTGAAAATATAATCTTCCACCGGATAAACCAACTAGCATCAACTACAAGGAGTAATCAACACTACTAGCAACCAACAGGTATGAATCTGAGGTTTTGGGACCAAGATCGAATACAAGAGATGAACTAGGGTTTGAGAGGAGTTGGTGCTGGTGAAGATGTTGATGGAGATGGACCCCCTCTCGATGATAGGATTGATGGTGATGACGATGGCGATGATTTCCCCCTCCTGGAGGGATGTTTCCCCAGCAGAACAGCTCCGCCGGAGCCCTAGATTGGTTCTGCCCAGGTTCCGCCTCGAGACAGCGACGCTTCATCCCGAAAGCTTCTTCTTGATTTTTTCCAGGATAAAAGACACCATATAGCCAAATGGGCACCGGAGGCCTGCCAGGGGGCCCACAAGGTCGGGGGCGCGCCCAGGGAGGTAGGGCGCGCCCTCCACCCTTGTGGCTGGCTGGTGGCCCCCCTCTGGTACTTTCTTCGTCCAATATTTTTTACTTATTCCAAAAACATGCTCCGTGAAGTTTCAGGACTTTTCGAGTTGTGCAGAATAGGTCTCTAATATTTGCTCCTTTTCCAGCCTAGAATTCTAGCTGCCGGCATTCTCCCTCTTCATGTAAACCTTGTAAAATAAGAGAGAATAGGCATAAGTATTGTGATATAATGTGTAATAACAGCCCATGATGTTAAATATCAATATAAAAGCATGATGCAAAATGGACGTATCACTATGCTACTGCTTTGTTATGCATGCACCTGAGTACATATTCCGCTGCTTGTAGTTCGTGACTTAGGAAATTCCTCAAGTTGAATTTCCTCAGTGACGAATTTGTAAAAATCGCCTATTCCCCCCCCCCCCCCTCTAGTCGATATAATGCACTTTCAGGTATGTTGCACAAAGCCTGCAACAATATCATTGCCTTGATTGAGGAAGGCAGGTACAGGGAAACCACGAGGTGCAGACAGATCAGAATTATTTCCATTGGAGGAGGTGTCAATCATACCTAGTGAATCATTGTGAGGACTATTTTCCTGTGGTTTATCGATGCAATCTTCAGTTCCTCTATTCCTGTCCTCTTGCCCCCAGTTTCAGTCCTAGGCTCCTCCATAGGTGCAGGAGTGGAAGTTGCAGGCAGTTGTGCGTTAGCAAGTAACTCCATCTGCATGGGGTCCTCCTGTCTCTCTCTCTCATTGTTGCTGGGCTGCAACAAAATCAAATCCAAACTCATATCAATTATGGGCTTCCTGGGGATCTGGGGGCCCATATCAGCAACCACTTGAGGATGGTGGGCTTGCACAGGAGCAGGAACAGGCCCATCTGCAATATTCAAATCAGGTAGGAGAGGGGCCATAGGCCCATTAGCAGAAGCACTAGTATTGCCACTGTTATCAGAATGCTGCATGGAGAGGTTGAGACAGCTATGATCAATGTTGTCACTAACTAGTTGGACATCTTCTTCCATGGGTACCATAAGATCATTGAGTTCAAGAAATTCTCCAGGGTTGTTTTCTAAATCAACAAGGGGGTTTGGCATTGCCCAATGGCCCCAGCCAGGTAGCTCCTGCTCTTGATCAACATCTTCTTCTGCATCCACATCCTCTACATTATTCAGTGCCAGATTCAGGTTCAGAATGGGCTCTTGCTGTTCATGTTGCTGCAAAGGGCCAAGAAAGTGATTGTGCTGATTAGGATGGAAATTCTCCTGTAATGGCATTGTGTGTGGGTTACCGTGTGGCTGGATAGGATCCTCACCATGGGGTTCCACACCTAGTATATGCTGCTGGAGAATGACAACTGGACATGTGAGCGAATCTGCATTATCCCCATCTCCAAACACAATGCTAGCAGGAATATCTCTCACATCTTCATTGAGGAATTAACAAGAAAAGAAAGAAAATGTACTAAAAAGAAGAATAAGTGGTGAAGGACGAGAACAAGAAAAGCAGTAGGACAAGCAAAAGTAACAAGTAGCAAAGAAAGAACAAAGAAGAAACCAGAAGCGAAGGAAAGAAGAAATGAACGAAAGAAGAAACACGCACGTGAAAGTTTCAAACAGAACAACGGCGCGGGCGCCAACTAGACCGCCCTATTGCGTGGCATCTTCAGTGAGAGGAAAGCCTCCACTCGCGTAAGAGCATCTCTAGCATACCCCTTATATCCCACCAAACTGTAAATAGCCGCCAGTTTTCAGCTTTGGACCAAAAAAGTAACCCGAATAGACACCTTATACACCTTCGACCTTTTTTAAGGGGTGCAGTAAAAGCTCCTCACGGTCTGCAAAAATAGAGTTTCTGCGTCCGCTTCTACGACGTCATGTATCAGGAGAAAGCAGTTGGTGGGAGCCCAACTACCACGGAAACATCTCCATGACCCGTCAGCATCCGCCATCCAAGCCGCCCCGCCCGTCCCCGGACACTGGCCGGCCGGCCCGACCCCACGGCCCCACCCTAGTCGCCGCCCACCTGCTTCTCTCCTGCCCCGGCCGCCGCCTGCCCGCGTCTCTCCCGCTGCAGTTTAGGTCGTCGTCCGCTCCCTGGCCGCCACCTGCCCGCGTCTCTCCCACTGCAGTTGAGGCTGCCGCCTGCCCCGGTCCATCTCGGCTGCCGTGTCTCAGGGGTTCAGAGCGTGTGGTTCGCCCACTTCTCCTCAGCCGAAGGTGGCAGCATCCCCATCCTTGCTGCTTGCCGCACCAGCCTCGAGGAAGGTTCCTGAGCCGTCGTTGCTTGGGGCCGTGCCGGCATCAAGGTGGAGATGGTAAGGGCGTGAGACAAAGAGGAGGACCAAGAAAAAAATGGGCCAGTTGTGGCCTTGCTTGATAAAGTTGGTATATTTAGAGAACCAGAATGCTAAACTCGGCATGGATGAGAATCGAACCCCCGACGTCATGTAGGCACGCCACCGCACTAACCATCTTACCCAGACTTCGTCATTGTTAAAACTGCGAATACTTTGAATTTAAAGCTTAGTGGATCTTTGTTTGAGATTAAAAATTTGAAGAAGTTGCTAATTGGATGGCGCATTTAGTGGAAAGATTTCCTGAAACGTTGATGTCCGTGATTTTCTCTCTGGATTGGATCCATCCTAATTTTTTCTGTGCACTAGATCTATTGGTAGACCCAATTTACAGGGATTTTTTAGTCAAAAAATTGATGTTGAATATGGGATTCGAACCCACACCAAGCAGCTGACGTGAAACACTTACTAACCAGCTCAATTAGACTAATTGTTGTGTAGATGGAAGCACATCGCACTCTTTTGACCATTCCACGATGTCTTCTTTTTCTCTTTTCTTTGAGGAATCTCCATCATGCTCTCGTCCCCCTATTTCTTTCTTATTCATATTATTTATATTTTCGTAAACATGCCATGACGAGGATTCATAGGAAATAAACTTAGATCGAGGAAAAAATGTTCAATCAATGATTTGATTTCCGAAAACGATACTTTAGTGTGCTCTTGATTTGAGAGGGATTGAGTAGATTAGGAATTTCCAACGTCCGTCCTCCCGCATCAAACTTTTGAAGAATGGACAAGATGCACCATCCCACAACATGGCCATTATGTAGTTACCGGGCTAGATGTACTATAGTTACCAACATGGTTACTATGTAGTTATCGGCCTAGATGGGCTATAGTTATCAACATAGTTATTATGTAGTTACCAGGCTAGATGGACTATAGTTATCAACATGGGCTACATGCGGTATAATACACCCCCCCGGGTAGCATATGTGTAAATAGCATGATAATTTACACATCCCAGACATGATAACTCATGCACAAACACTGATAACTTTTACCAGAGGGAAAAAGTTGTTTGAAACCATCCCATTGTAGCTTATGCGTAAGAAGCATGATAATTTACACACCACAAACCTTATAGATTATGCACAAACACCGTGATAATTTTGACCCAAGAGAAAAAATTTATTAAGAATGTTTCTGATAACTTACGCGTAAATAAAATGCTAATGTATGCACCGTAGAGTTGATTACTCACATACAAACGTTGTGTTTACTTTTTGTGTCACACCCATAATGCGGCTATATCTCCCATGTGTCGGGGCACGTCTTAGAGGCATAGCCGCATGGTAGGCATGTCGCAAGAGGGGTAATATTTACACATCCCGTGTACTGAATAAGAAAGGGATAAAGAGTTGGCTTACAATCGCCACTTCACACAATACATAAATAATCCATACATCATCCAAAATACAATCAAAGGTCCGACTACGGAACCAAAATAAAGAAAGACAACCCCAAGTGCTAGATCCGCGGTCGTCCTAACTGGGCTCCACTACTGATCAACGGGAAACGAAACAACACAACAAACAAGATCTTCATCGAGCTCCCACTTGAGCTCAGTTGCGTCACCTGTTCTCGCATCATCGGGACCTGCAACTGTTTGGAAGTATCTGTGAGTCATGAGGACTCAGCAATCTCACACCCGCGAGATCAAGACTATTTACGCTTATGGGTAGGAAAGGGTAGTGAGGTGGAGCTGCAGCAAGCACTAAGCATATAAGGTGGCTAACTTACGCAAATAAGAGCGAGAAGAGAAGCAACGCAACGGTCGAGACGCTAGAAGTGATCAAGAAGTGATCCTGAAACTACTTACGCTCAAACATAACACAAGAACTGTGTTCACTTCCCGGACTCCACCGAGAAGAGACCATCACGGCTACACACGCAGTTGATGCATTTTAATTAAGTTAAGTGTCAAGTTCTCTACAACCGGACATTAACAAATTCCCATCTGCCCATAACTGCGGGCACGACTTTCGAAAGTTCAAACTCTGCAGGGGTGTCCCAACTTAGCCCATCACAAGCTCTCACGGTCAACGAAGCATATTCCTTCTCCTAGGAAGACCCGATCAGACTCGGAATCCCGGTTACAAAACATTTTGACAATGGTAAAACAAGACCAGCAAAGCTGCCCGGATGTGCCGACAAATCCCGATAGGAGTTGCACATATCTCGTTCTCAGGGCACACCGGATGAGCCAGACGTCGGGTTGGCATAGACCCTAGTTGCCCAGGGGGCGCCGGACATCGCTCAGGTTGGACCAACACTTAGAGAAGCACTGGCCCGGGGGGTTAAAATAAAGATGACCCTCGGGCTCCAGTAACCCAAGGGAAAAAGGCTTAGGTGAGGCAAATGTAAAACCAAGGTTGGGCCTTGCTGGAGGAGTTTTATTCAAAGCGAACTGTCAAGGGGTTCCCATAACACCCAACCGCGTAAGGAACGCAAAATCAAGGAACATAACACCTGTATGACGGAAACTAGGGCGACAAGAGTGGAACAAAACACCAGGCATAAGGCCGAGCCTTCCACCCTTTACCAAGTATATAGGTGCACTAAAGTAAATCTTTAGCTAATAATAAAGCAAATTGGGTTTCTTTCGTCCGTCATGGCATTTTTCAGAAACTCCCTCTATTTCAGATAATTCAACCCGCGGTCCTGTTTTAAGTTAAAACGAATCGTTATTTTCGTATTTTACACAAAATTCCCTGTCTTTTCTTGAAATCAACCCGCCGTCTGGATTTAAGTCACACCCGAACCGTTATTTTACATTTTTCAAAAAAAACCCTGATGTTTTAGGTAATTCATTCGCGGATCATATTTAAGTCAAACAAATGCTTTTTAAAATCATCCATATCGTTTAAACCGTAACTCTGATTTGAACACGTTATATATGAAATTTGATTAGAAAAATATGTAGAATATGAATATGAGATTATTTTTACCTGTTAAGTATTTTTAAATATTATTTTGAATATATCTGAGTCAAACCAAATGATTTTCTAAATTATCTGTATCTTTTAAACCGTAACTTCGATTTTAACATATTATATATGAAATTTTATTAGAAAAAGGTGTGGAATCTAAATATGATGTTAATTTTACGTGTTCAGTATTTTTAAAATATTGTTATGGAAGCAAACTTATAATTTATAGCGCAGGATTTGTTTTTTTCATACCGGCGGCGATCCAGATTGCAAAAAAACACCCCACTATAACCATATAGGGAAAAGAAAATATCGATAACTACACATGCATACCTCTGAAAATTGTCGCAAGGAAAAACAACAGAATTTCTCATCGCGAGAGTGAGAGAAAGCGAGAGAGAGAGAGAGAGAGAGGGAGGGAGAGAGACGCCTTAGGATTAACCATATTCAACACACGTTTTTTGTTGTTTAGTGTGAACATCGAGGCCATCGCCGGCGAGGGTGAGAAGGAGGATAAGCGGCAACACAAATATGACGCCTCACAAAAATAAAGGAGATGGACCTATTATGGTCTTGAGTGATGGTTATTGAGTTAAGAGCGTGTGTTATGTTTTCTCTCCCGTTGCAACGCATGTGCTCTTTTGCTAGTAAGATATAATAATAATATCCCAACAAATCCACGTCCCAAACATGGAACAAACTTCAACTTCACCTGCATCTAGCAACGCTATAAGAGGGGCTGAGCAACGCGGTAACATAGCCAAACAACGGTTTGCTAGGAAAGGTGGGTTAGAGGCTTGACATGGCAATATGGGAGGCATAATATAGCAAGTGGTAGGTATCGCGGCATAGCAATAGAGCGAACACCTAGCAAGCAAAGATAGAAGTGATTTCGAGGGTATGGTCATCTTGTCTGAGATCCCGCAAGGAAGAAGAACGAGTCCATGAAGAAGACAAACGGACGTAGTCGAACGGATCCTCACAAACGCGACGTTATCGGAACTAACCCGAAGAAGCAACACCGGAAAGAAGAAAACAACATAGTAAACAACCATCACATAAACATGGCATGATGCACAACCAAGTATGATGCATGTCCGGTTTAATGAGGCATGGCATGGCAAAATGCATAGACAATCCTACAAATTAAGTGGAGCTCAATATGCAACAAGTTGCATATTGACGGAACACCACATTCAAGTTATTTAGTTCGATCTCGTTTATGTACCCAACAATATTAAATGTTGATTAACATGGCAAGAGGTTAAGCATAAGTAAACTAAACATTTAGGCAAGTTTAAATGAGGCCGGAAATAACAAACAACAATTCCAGTAAATCCCCATGTGCATTTAGCAATTTGGTGCAACAACAATTTTAAACCTTTAAATGTTATTATCATGATGCGAATGACATGTGCAAGTTTTATGCAGTATTTAAAAAAATGTTGACATGATAAGATAAGAGGCATTTGTCATCATGGCGGAAACGAAAGGGGTGCCACGACAACGACAACGGAAATGGTGCCACGGCAACATTCCGGTTCCGGTAACTCGATTGAGATGCCGGTGCAAAAGGAAGTGTGACGGGAGTGTGTCATGCAAGATGATGGAGTAATCCTGGTTGCCAGGTTCCCACGGGTTAGCGGCAAACGAGGAGGGCCGAGCAAGCAGCGATTCGACCATGGTGCAAACATGGGCATCTCATACAATACATCACATGCATACGGTCCACGGACATCATTCCGGCGGTTATACCTTCCAAAGGTGCATTTACGGAGTGGTTCGAGTTCGGTAGAGGAAGTAGGCGTTCTCGCGACGGTAGTTGTACACGGTCCTCGCGGAAGTAGTTGTTCACGGGTCGTTGTGGGAAGTTGTCCTTCTCGTGGCGATGATAGTGGAAGTAGTCGTACATGTTTCGTAGTCGTACACATTCCGTAGATATTCAGTGTTGTAGTGAGGAACTTGACATCCATGGGGTCTTCGACGGTCAACGGTAGTGGTACACACGTCATCGGGGTACTTGACGGATCCGAGAGGTACTTGTCGGAATGCACGTCGACGGTAGTGGAACTTGACGCATTTTCGTGTGGAGTCGTACTCGGTGTCACATGTAGTCGAACTTGAGGCGGTCTTGGCATTTCGGGTCTCGCAGTGTAGTCGAACTTGGTGGCCTTGACGAATCCAAGAGCGTTGGTCGTACTCGGCGTGCAGTCAGCGACGATGGTCTTGACGATCCCGTGCCCGTTTTGGTAGGCATCCGTGGTCATCTCCAATAGAACTTGGCGGCCTTGGGTCTTGGTGTTGCTTCGGTTGGAGACACGGCAGTGCTCGCTGTTTGTAGGTCATCGAGGTGCACACAAGCTAGGGGTGCCGATGGCCGAAGCAGAGGAGGTTAGCGCACGGACGTGGAAGCACAGGGAGGCGGCATGTCGGCGCGAGGGAAGGCAGTGACGCAGGCGAGGAGGAGTCCCAGCGGCGGAGCTCCATGGGAGGCACAGGACTTGGGCTCTAGCGGGAGGGTCCCCGGCTGCAGGGCGCGGGCGGCGGCCATGGCGCTTGGGAAGGTGCGGGGAGGAGAAGGGGCGCCATGGATGGGACCTGTAGAGGGGAGGAGGCACGACGGAGAGGAAAGCTTGGGGCACCGGCGAGACGGAGATGGCACGGCTACGGGATGGAGCTTCGGCGGCTCTATGGATCGAGGAGGAGGGACGCTGCAGAGATCGGGCATCGGGTCAACCTCCGATGGCGGCGGAACTATGGCTCACCGAAGCAGGGGGCCGCGGGCGCCATGGGGCTCGGGGTCGCGGGGAAGGAACCGCACCGAGAGGCGGCGCTCGGCGGCGGGGCCAACGTCGAGGAGGAGGTTGGTTGCGGGGTAGCAACGAGCTGAAGGACGGCGGGGACAAGGGAGCTCCTCTCCCTGGCGCGAGAAGGAAGACGAGTGGAGGGGAAAGGGGGATCGAGCCGTGGCTCTCCCTGGCGGCGCAAGCGAGGGGAAATGGGAGAGAGCGTGGTGAGGGGTTAGGGTTAGAAGGGAGAGAGTGGGCTGTTGGGCCTAGGAGGCTGCGGGAGGCCTTAGTGGACCTGGGTTGGGTCAGAGAGGCCCAGTTGGGCTGGCTTTCTCTTCTTCCCTTCTCTTATTTTTTTAAGCAGAAAAGAGTTCAAGAGAAGGAAAAGAAAGAGGAGGGTAGGGGAAGAAGTTGGACACACGGATAAATTCCCCAGACTCACAAAAATGAGCTTGTCTAAAAAAATATAGAAATGGCATGATTGAAAGATATAAATTCAAACTCATTTGAATTTAATTCAAATGGGTTTGAACTGGGACTTGGTAAAAGGAAGGTCCATAAATGTTCGGATTTTTGGAGGAACCACGGTAAAAGGGAAAAGAATTATTGGGCAAGGCTTTGACGTCCCACTAGAAGTAGAAAAAGCACGGGGAATATTGCAAGTGTGTTATGGTTAAATCCCCACTAATGGAATATTTAATATAGCTCCCTAATATCGGGAGGATATGTTATAAAGAGAATCACCATGTGAATTCCCTCGGTTTAAATGGACCAAAGATCCATGCAATTTATTTAGTTGAGTTTTAAAATGGGTTGCATGATGACATGATGCAATGCACATGATGCAAAAAGAAAGCAACGGACCAAACAAATCACACGACGAATCTCGGAAACCATGGAATGCATCTGAAGCTCCGGCCTTGGGGCGTCACAACACTCCACCACTACAAGAGGATCTCATCCCGAGATCTAGGATGGCACCGGAGGGAAAACGGAAGAGGAAGAGAAGATGTAAAACTAAGTTGCTTCTTTGACAAATGATTGAAACCAAAGAAACTTGCGAGGTTGAACAACTAGAAAGGAATAAAGAATACAACGAAGATGAACAAAGTTGAAAACACTCCGTTAGAAAAGAGGAACAAGGAACATACGAGAACCTTGTAGGTTGAAAGACATAAGAAAAGGGTTGCAATGGACAAGAAGTACATGCAAGCATTCTGGTTGAAACGAGATGTACAAGGAATGATAAGGATCAATTACGACAACACTCCGGTTGGAAATGGAAGGTAAAGAATATGTGCTTGGCAAAATGGGAGCACTTGAATGAGGGGATACTTGAAAAGAGGACACGACACTCCGGTTGAATGGGTAAGCACGAAAAGAACACGGTGCTCACAATTCAGGATGATGGGTGAACAGAGCAACATCACAAAGCCTCCGGAACAAAAGAATAGAAGCTAGATTGTTTGGATAAAAGAATGGAGTTGCAAATGCCAACTTCTGCCACAAATGAGCTTGGAAGGCACCCTTACAAGAAGGTTATAACGGAGTTGTTGGAAAACCAACAACGAAAAGAGTAAGCTTGTTGTGGGCTTATGGAAAACATCTCGAAATCTTGAGGTGAAATTCTGCCACATACGAAAAACGATAGGTTGGGTCGATATGAACAAGGAGACGAGAAACTTATTTCGCCGAGAGGATAAATGAAGAACTTGGTTCATTTATGAGCACCATAAATAGCAACAATCCTTAGGGGAATCTTTAGGTGAAATATAACCCAATATAACTCCAATGAAGAGATTGATGGATTGAAAAGATGTCTTGAGCGATGAGAAAATGATGGATTTAGATATGTCACTCAAGAAAACTTGTGAATCATGAAACACGAAGGGAAATTATCAACACTGACATAACACCACCTCAAAACATAACATAGAAAGAATTGCACTTTGGAATGCAAGATGAAGAGAGCTTGAACTCCTCAAAACAAGACATGTGTAGAACACCATGTTTATTTTAGAGTATATCTTGGCAGATCAAAACTTCGAGGGAAATTTTGACGAACAACTGAAGAATGAAACGAATCCTTGATGAACCACCATGTAGAGCCTCCATGAAGAACTCCGGTAACAAAATGATGATAAAAAGAAAGAGAAGTTGACAACACAAGGTGAAGCCTTATAATGATTTAGATGGATCTCCGTGGTGATATAATTGCGAGAGCTTGGAACTCCGGGAAAGAAAAGATGAAACAATTGAAAACCGAGAACTTGATGAGCCTCCGGAATAAGGAATTGAATTTACTCGATGAAACAAGAATAAGAATTACATTATGCTTATCCTTCACCAATTTAAATTGATGACAAGCAACGGATTTTTGCATAGTACTTATTCTCGTAGAAAGGATTAAGATAGATATAGCGCCAACTTGAAGGGGCCTTCAACGAACCACAGGTAGGATTTGGAAACAACGAATGAATTGATATGAAAACGAAGGAAGAAGAAACTTGAACAAACCACCGTAAGAATTGAAAAAGAACGAAGAAAAATAAAGAAACACTGGGAAGAATTAGAGAACAAATGAAGATACTTGAGGGGATTTAGATACAAGTGAATGAAGAGATCCCGATCTTATTAGAGAAATTTGAATGATGCACCGGTAAGATTTGGAGAACTAGAGCTGAAAGCTAGAATGAATAGTCCCGAAATGATGGCCTTCGGAGAATCAAACTGAAAGACTCTTGAATTTCTCCGAATGGGTGAAAAGAATTCTCACAATCGAAAACAACTATGAAAGGATGGCATCAAGCTTGAACTACGCATCTTCAAGAGAACGAAGCAAAATTTAAGAGAAAATCTTCTTCGGTCTTCAAATGTTGAGAATGATGATGAGAACCACCACTAAGAATTGTTTAGACACTCCGAGAGAATCAAAAGCGAAGAGGTTGAGCCAACGATGAAAGAATTTGAAAGATCTTGGAGGAAGACATATGGCTGATGATAATTCATTCTTACGTCAAACTTGGAGAAGAATTTGAGAGTAACTCTGGAAAAATTAGAAGAGTCAGGTAAGATCCTGGAAAAAGACCTGTGGGTTAGGGCCCACTCAAAAGAAACACCGTTGAACAATTTAAAAGATAGATTGCACCGGTTGAATTAAATGGCTTGAATGAGATAACAACCTCGAGATAGCTTAAACAAATTAGTAATGGAAACGCGAATCTCCTGAGATATCTTCAGCACTACAGATATGAATAGAGAGAGAGATGAGTGATTAAGAGGTGCACCGATGTGAGAAAGCATTATGAAATGAGGAAAGGGGTAAGATTAACACCAAAATCTTGGATTGAATCCACCGGAGAAGACAAAGAACGAAGAATGACGAATTTGTAGAGCATCTTCATGAGAACCACGGGGTAAGAACGTTGATTGAAAAGAATGAAGAGACTTCACATGAATAAAATGGATACTTGATTAATACATCTGATTCCTTGAAGAAAAAAAGGGTGGGTGGGCAGGAAAACAAAGGCAACTTGGGGACAGATGAAACGAACAACATTGGAAAAAATCGAGAGGTGATCTTGCAGATGTTGAAATGATCGGATCCACTTGAAGAGAAACACGCCGGCTGAAAAGGATTGACATGACAATCTCAATTATCATGAAGGATTAGTATTCACATAGAAATGTGAGAACACCGCTTAGGAAAAGGTATGGATTCAACACTTGACATTGAAGCAACTCGAATACCACAACTCAAAACAAAACAAAGGATTGGCTTGCAAAATAAGCTGGAATCAAAAATACGATATATCCCATATCGTATCATGTGTCTATTGGAAAGATATCCTACGATATACTTGAATTCCCACTTATAAACTCCCGAAACTTTCTGGTTATGCAATCAGGTGTTGGGGATACAGGGGAAGCATAATATCTCACCCAAACTAACAATTCCTACATGTAGCTGTATCCATCCTTCAACACATAACCAAGAAACATTCGGAAATCATTTACCTCAACCTTTGAAAAGCATCAGTTATACGAGTTATGGCAATACTCCCGAACTCCCGCCCCAGTACTGGGTGGCGTCGAGGTTATCTCACCAACAACTGCATAAAAGAGATTTTCGATGTCGGTGAACTCAGGTATTCCAGAACTGCAACGATAAAATTGTGACGACAACACCTCGGAGCTCAACTCCCCGGGACAATGCCACAACCCCTAAATGTCAGGAGGCACCAAGAACAATGTTCTCATCACAAAACTATCGGAACGATTCCAAGATACCCGCGTGATCCTAAAAAAATCGTGAAATTTGAGGAGTACGTCAGGAGGCCTCACCAGAGCGACGAAGGGACTGAGGAGTAAAAGAATCCTACTCTCCGATATATATAATCCTAAGACTCAAAACATTTTGTTCTAGACTCAACAACGTCAGCAATTCGATCAAGCAGGGGGCTCATAAGTCGGGGAAGGATCTGATTACCAACTTATAACACCCAACCGCGTAAGGAACGCAAAATCAAGGAACATAACACCGGTATGACGGAAAATAGGGCGGCAAGAGTGGAACAAAACACCAGACGTAAGGCTGAGCCTTCCACCCTTTACCAAGTATATAGGTGCATTAAAGTAAATAAGATATAATAATGATATCCCAACAAATCCATGTCCCAAACATGGAACAAACTTCAACTTCACCTACATCTGCCAACGCTATAAGAGGGGCTGAGCAAAGCGGTAACATAGCCAAACAACGGTTTGCTAGGAAAGGTGGGTTAGAGGCTTGACATGGCTATATGGGAGGCATGATATAGCAAGTGGTAGGTATCGCGGCATAGCAATAGAGCGAACAACTAGCAAGCAAAGATAGAAGTGATTTCGAGGGTATGTTCATCTTGCCTGAGATCCCGCAAGGAAGAAGAACGAGTCCATGAAGAAGACAAACGGACGTAGTTGAACGGATCCTCACAAACGCGACGTTATCGGAACTAACCCGAAGAAGCAACACCGGAAAGAAGCAAACAACATAGCAAACAACCATCACATAAACATGGCATGATGCACAACCAAGTATGATGCATGTCCGGTTTAATGAGGCATAGCATGGCAAAATGCACAAACAATCCTACAAATTAAGTGGAGCTCAATATGCAACGAGTTGCATATTGACGGAACACCACATTCAAGTTATTTAGTTCGATCTCGTTTATGTACCCAACAATATTAAATGTTGATTAACATGGCAAGAGGTGAAGCATAAGTAAACTAAACATTTAGGCAAGTTTAAATGAGGCTGGAAATAACAAACAACAATTCCGGTAAATCCCCATATGCATTTAGCAATTTGGTGCAACAACAATTTTAAACCTTTAAATGTTATTATCATGATGCGAATGACATGTGCAAGTTTTATGCAGTATTTAAGAAAATGTTGACATGATAAGATATGAGGCATTTGTCATCGTGGCGGAAACGAAAGGGGTGCCACGGCAACGACAACGGAAATGGTGCCACAGCAACATTCCGGTTCCGGTAACTCGACGGATCCGAGAGGTACTTGTCGGAATGCACATCGACGGTAGTGGAACTTGACGCATCGTCGTGTGGAGTCGTACTCGGTGTCACATGTAGTCGAACTTGAGGTGGTCTTGGCGTTTCGGGTCTCGCAGTGTAGTCGAACTTGGTGGCCTTGACGAATCCAAGAGCGCTGGTCGTACTCGGCGTGCAGTCAGCGACGATGGTCTTGACGATCCCGTGCCTGTTTTGGTAGGCATCCGTGGTCATCTCCAATAGAACTTGGCGGCCTTGGGTCTTGGTGTTGCTTGGGTTGGAGACACACGGCAGTGCTCGCTGTTTATAGGTCGTCGAGGTGCACACAAGCTAGGGGTGCCGATGGCCGAAGCAGAGGAGGTCAGCGCACGGACGTGGAAGCACAGGGAGGCGGCTTGTCGGCGCGAGGGAAGGCAGCGATGCAGGCGAGGAGGAGTCCCAGCGGTGGAGCTCCATGGGAGGCGCAGGACTTGGGCTCTGGCGGGAGGGTCCCCAGCTGCAGGGCGCGGGCGGCGGCCATGGCGCTCGGGAAGGCGCGGGGAGGAGAAGGGGCGCCATGGATGGGACCTGTAGAGGGAAGGAGGCACGACGGAGAGGAAAGCTTGGGGCGCCGGCGAGACGGAGATGGCACGGCTACGGGATGGAGCTTCGGCGGCTCTATGGATCGAGGAGGAGGGACGCTGCGGAGATCGGGTGTCGGGTCAACCTCCGATAGCGGCGGAGCTAGGGCTCACCGGAGCAGGGGGCCGCGGGCGCCATGGGGCTCGGGGTCGCGGGGAAGGAACCGCACCGAGAGGCGGTGCTCGGCGGCGGGGCCGACGTCGAGAAGGAGGTTGGTTGCGGGGCAGCAACGAGCCGAAGGACGACGGGGACAAGGGAGCTCCTCTCCCTGGTGTGAGAAGGAAGACGAGTGGAGGGGAAAGGGGGATCGAGCCGTGGCTCTCCCTGGCGGCGCAAGCGAGGGGAAAAGGGAGAGAGCGTGGTGAGGGGTTAGGGTTAGAAGGGAGAGAGTGGGTTGTTGGGCCTAGGAGGCTGCGGGAGGCTTTAGTGGAGGCCGGCCTGGGTTGGGTCAGAGAGGCCCAGTTGGGCTGGCTTTCTCTTCTTCCCTTCTCTTATTTTTTTAAGCAGAAAAGAATTCAAGAGAAGAAAAAGAAAGAGGAGGGTAGGGGAAGAAGTTGGACGCACGGATAAATTCCCCGGACTCACAAAAATGAGCTTGTCTCAAAAAAATAGATATGGCATGATTGAAAGATATAAATTCAAACTCATTTGAATTTAATTCAAATGGGTTTGAACTGCGACTTGGTAAAAGGAAGGTCCATAAATGTTCGGATTTTTGGAGGAACCCCGGTAAAAGGGAAAAGAATTATTGGGCAAGGCTTTGACGTCCCACTAGAAGTAGAAAAGGCATGGGGAATATTGCAAGTGTGTTATGGTTAAATCCCCACTAATGGAATATTTAATATAGCTCCCTAATATCGGAAGGATATGTTATAAAGAGAATCACCATGTGAATTCCCTCGGTTCAAATGGACCAAAGATCCATGCAATTTATTTAGTTGAGTTTTAAAACGGGTTGCATGATGACATGATGCAATGCATATGATGCAAAAAGAAAGCAATGGACCAAACAAATCACACGACGAATCTCGGAAACCATGGAATGCGTCTGAAGATTCGGTTTTGGGGCGTCACATTTTGAACCGGGTGAAAAAGTTGTGGAAAACATACCCCGATAACTTCTACCTAAATAGCATGGTAATATACACACCTTGGTGCGGTAACTCACGCAAAAACACCGTGGTAACTTTGATCAAGAGAAAAAGTAGTTGTAAATATCATACTCCCGATAATTTCCATGGAAATAGCATGTTAATATACTCATTGCGGACATGGTAACTTGCGCACAAACATCATGGTAACTTTTACCATGAGAGTTTTTTGTTTGAAACCATACCCTTGGTAAATTTTGTGGAAAAAAACATGGTAATATATGCACCATAGACATGATAACTCAAGTACAAACAACGTGCTAACTTTTTAACCCGATGGAAAAGGTTGTTAAAAATATGCACATGTAACTTTTGTGTAAATATGATAATATACGAACCGCAGACCTGACTTACACACAAACACCGCGATAACTTTGACCCCATGGGGAGGAGAAGTTGTTTGAAACATGTCATCGATAACTTACGTATAAACAGCGTGGTAATGTACGGATGACAAGTGTGGTAACTCATACACAAACACCGCGGTAACTTTGTCCTGAGAAAAATTATTAAGAACGTATCACGATAAATCATGTGTAAATATCATGATAATATACAAACATGAGAGCTCATAACTTTTTTGGCCTAGGCCTGATAACTTTTAGCAAACAAAAAAGTCATCATAACATATCAACATGTGATTTGGTTTTGTAGGTCTCGTCACAGTGGATTTTTTTATGTAAAAACGATTTTTTGATTAGACCAACAGTTTGAGTAATAAGACATTTTAAAGTTTTGAAATATGTACAATTCAGGATGCATCCGTTTTTTTACCTTCTAATGCATGCCTCCATGTGCATGTGAAGGGAAGATTACAAGACCTATATTTTATGTCTTGATAATTTATGTGTAAACAATATGATAAGTTATACACAACCGACATGATAACTTGCGTAACACACAGCATGGTAACTTTGTACTAAAAAAAATCGTCGGAGCATATCAAAATGAGATCTAGTTTTAAACGTTAGCACAGTCCTTTAGAGAATTATTTTTACAGGTTGATTAAACGGACCTGTTGGGCCGCAGCTAAAATCGGCCTTGAAACACGTTTTTCTCGGCCCGGACTGCACCATGTAACGGTCGAAACACTGTAGTTCAGTTTCGCCAGGGAGAGGAGAGTTGGCGGGGAACGGATTGGCTTCGGCCAGATGCTTGTAATTTGGAATAGCAGCAAACCCTAGTTCGTAAGAGGAGATCGAGAGAGTGGCTCTCACACACAGCGTCTCGTCTTATCCTCCTCCTCCTCGTCTTCGGCGAGCTCAGGCCTTCCCCACCGAGTTCGCCGCATCCGCTTCAATGTCAAGCCGGCCCGCCCGCCGCCGCTCGTCGGCGTCGGCCACGGCGGAGACCGCCGGCGCTAGGGCTGCCAAGGCAGCGTCGCTGGAAAACAAGCGGGCCGCCCTGGGAAATCTCACCAACGTTGCCGGCTGGAGGACCGGCAGGGCCGATGCGGTATGGCTCGTTGCGAGATCAGGGTTGTTCCTTTCGCGGCGGCAATTGCTTTTGCTTGGATTCTCGTTGGTTACAAGGGGACGGCATGTTGAGACGTATCCTAGATGTGATACATACCGTACTTGTTGAGCAGATTTATTGGATAATAATCTGCTATGGCATTTCGCGGGTTGCCCTCTTCTTGATCAATTTGATGCATAATTTATAAGATTTCCCGGTATTTATTACTGGCCCCTGTACAATTCCTCCCCTGTCTCCGTCAATTCCACGACAAGTACTCGATTATTTTATGTTTTTAACGAAATTTTCTGTGCCGTATAGTGTAATGTCTTTTGCTTGTTCCACCGGCCCCGATTGAACATTTCCTTGCACATATTTGTTTCATCTGCTTTTCTAATCTTGTCAGTTAGGGTTTTCAAATGTTTCGGTGTGCCAAATGTTCCGAAATGTAGTAGATCGCTGTTGTGCCAAATGTGCCAAATGTTTCAAATGTTTCCATTAGGCCCATTACGTACTCTAACAATCGCACTGGCTATCAGCCTATGTTTTTGTTATTATCTTCTGATTGCTTCTGAATCTTCCATTGGTGATTCGTTATGTATTACCTGTCTCGTGATTGTTCTCTTTGGTTGTGCTGTTTCACTGAGTCTGTTCTTATTGCAGAAATCGAGTTCATCCAACTCAGTAGCCTATGTGAAGAAGGGGAGTTCTGCTGGCCTTCCCAACGTGAATAGGAAAGTGGCTTCTGCCACAAAACCAACTTTAGACCGGTTTGAGCGAGCAATATCGCACCATGGCAATGCCCTTCAGAAGGAGAACGTTTGTTGCCCATCTGTGCCTACGTTGGCACCCCATGGCAGTTGGCCCGGCCTGTCTCATGATTCTGTTTCTATGGAGGACGATATGCTAACATGCAATTCAGTGGAAAGCCCTGGTCCTCTATTCCTTGACAATGCAGCTTCTTCAGTGGCAACTTCCTTGCGCCGTTGTGCGAATGATAAACTTCCTGTATCTGACAATAGGGATACCACAGGTTTGTTTGCCTGTCACAGTAATCCTGGTTAGGTTTCTAATCTGTTGTGTTGTATAATTATTTATTTTTGTTCTTTCTTTACTGTTACAGTATCTAGATGGAGAAAACATTGTCCTACCCCAATCGAAAATGACGATATCTTTGAGATTGAAACGCACTGCAAGGATCCAGAATTGTGTTCAACTCTTACTTGTGACATTTACAAGCACTTGCGTGAAGCTGAGGTGATTGATTCTTGTTCATATGGAACTCCTAATGTTTGCATACTTTGTGCAACAATTAATTTCTGCAGTGTGCACACACCTGCAAAGTAAATGCATATTGTTATCTACACAAGATGTCACTTCGTTGTGTGTAGAAGGGATGCATCAATTGGGAGCTAGGAATAGAAGAATTTTGCTTCTAATTCACAAATCCAATAGCACACATAGCTTTTCAATATTGTCGTCTTTGAACAAGAAATACAGTATGTTGATAGATGTCTTGTTTCTCATTCACTCACATCTCTATGGAACAATGCATTGCTCCATCATCCGTGTTGTCCATGTCTTTGCTTTCTTCCTAAAGCAGTTGCAGACCGCCTGTCTATATCTATCCCTACTATAATGTTATATTTGTCTTTTAGCAGACCAAGAAAAGGCCTTCACCAGATTTTCTGGAAACCACACAGAAGGATATTGACGCAAGCATGAGGGCAGTACTTATAGACTGGCTTGTGGAAGTGAGCATTTCTAGAAAAAAGGTTTCAGAAGCTCAACACACAAAAATGTTTCTTCTAATCGGTTACCTTTTTGCCCTACTCAATTCAGGTCACAGAAGAATATCGTCTTGTTCCTGAAACCTTATACCTCACAGTCAGTTATATTGATCGGTATCTTTCTAGCAAAGAGATCAATCGAGATAAGCTGCAGTTACTTGGTGTCGCCTGCTTGCTTATAGCCGCGTAAGATCCATCGAGTTAAATTTGTCTCTTCTGTTGTATTAAGTTCTTTTTTTTTCTTGTTTCTGTTCTGATATGCTTTATATTCAAATTTCAGTAAGTATGAAGAGATATGTCCACCCCAAGTAGAAGAGCTCTGCTATATTACTGACAATACATACATAAAGGATGAGGTCTATGGCCCTGCCGATTGACTTTCCTCTACATATTTTTTTATGATCTTGTTTTGTTTCGTAACACACAGATAACACAGGTTCTGCGAATGGAAGCTTCTATCCTGGGTTGCTTGAAGTTTGAGATGACTGCACCTACAGGAAAATGTTTTTTGAGGTAGCATTCTCTGTTATTGTGATATTTATACACATAAGCATAATTACTGACACTGAATATATTATTATTTCTGACAATAGGAGATTTCTGCATGCTGCTCAAGTATGTCATGAGGTAATTGCTTCTCTTCAATTATTTACAGTTACAGTCAGTCCTGTGTGCAATGTGGTCTTCCAGCTTACTCAACCTATTCTCCTGCAGGGCCCAGCTTTGCATCTTGAGTTCCTAGCTAGCTACATTACTGAGTTGTCACTTCTGGAGTACAGCTTACTTTGCCATGTACCTTCACTGATAGCTGCCTCTTCAATTTTCTTGGCGAATTTTATCCTTAAGCCAACAAAGAATCCTTGGGTATATATGCTTTCAACCTTCTAGGTTCTTGTGGATTTTATTTGTTAAGCCTTTTTTCCCTCAAGGGCTGCACATGTAACATTCATATCTCTTTGAAACTGAAGCAGAATACCACTCTTTCCTATCACACACAATACAAACCATCCACATTACGCGATTGTGTAAAGGTACTACACCGGCTTTTCTGTTTTGGCCTTGGAAGCAACCTTCCTGCAATTAGAGAAAAGTACAGCCAACACAAGGTGAGAGAGTGCCGTCAACAGTAATTTGGAAGCATTTAATTCCCTTTCTACTTTGATGCTAACTGCTATTGGCCTTCTCCATATGTTCCCCTAGTACAAATTTGTAGCGAAGAAGTACTGCCCGCCGTCGATTCCAGCCGACTTCTTCCAAGATGCTAGCAGTTAGAACTTGGAACACCAGATCAGGTTCGGTTACTCATTCAAGTCTTCCGGTGGCTGGTGGCCCGAAGTTGCTAGGCTGATTTGTACAGATTGCTGTGCATGCAGGACATACAGACACCATTGTTGTTAGTTGATTGGTGGTATATTTGTACATTGTTGGCAAAACCTGTGCAGCTATGTTTATTTGATTGGAAGGAGGCAATGCTCGTGATGCTGTCTGTAGTTTCTCCCCCACATTTAAATGCTTAGCTGCTGCAATCTGTTTCTTGGGTATGTAGTGCACGTTATAGTCCAATCATATCTCGTCACACCTTGCTTGTTCGATATGTTTCTTGGAGTGTGACGTCAAAAGAAAGATGAATGTGTTGACTATAGGCAGTTGCCTAAGAACCGCATTCTAGCGGTGGTTATTCTAAACAAAATATTTTCATCCCGGTTGACACAACAGTCTGAATGCAAGAAAAGAAAAGTCTGAATCATATTTTTTGTAAGACAGCAACTTGTATATCATCTATCCATTCTATTGTTTTATTTTTATTTTGTTGTTTGGCATGTCCCCTTTTCAAACATGCCAAAATGTACATATTTCTCCCTTGATGAAAGGGCAGCGCTCCTGAGGGTTGCTCAATTTGTTTTTACTATTGTTTATAAATCTTGTTGTAATTTCTCTTCTAATTATTGTGTTCCTATAACTGGTCTCACTCACAAAAAATAGTATGGGAGTCGTCTTAGGGGGAACTTCCTGAATGACCTTACCGAGGATTTTTTTCTCAAATGATAACATCCACACGTTTGGCATGTTTGCACATCGCTCACACACCTTGATCCACCTTGATTCTGTTTTGCATGAATCCTAAAGAAATCTGAGTGCCACGTAGGCATAGCGTGTTGTGTGGGCGTTAGAGCGCTCGCCCACACGACCCGCAACGCACGTTTGCCAGCTGCGCCGTGTGCGCGAACCAGTTCCCGCCCACACAGTCACCAACCAGTCCACGCGCGTTTCACCCACACGACGCTCGTACGGTGATAGATGACAATTGCAATTGCGCGTATGCGGCAATTAAATAAACACACATGGCAACTATATTTCGTTGGTACATGGCAACTGCAGTTGCGCGTATGTGGCAACCAGGTAACACACATGACAACTATGATTAACCATACATGGCAACTAGATAAGCACACACGGCAACTATGGTTTGATTGCACGCCGCAACTACCATACATTAGACATGGCAACTATAGTTAACAAAACAAAGGGAGTTGTCATGCTTTTACAACTACATTTGCCATCCCGGATGGCAACTAAAGCGACATCCCACGGGGTAACCAACGTAGCTGCGCCAGGACGTGTGGGCATTTTTGCTTCGTGCCACACGTGCGAGGTGGGATGAGCAGTACTTGTTGGGCGTGTGGCACGAAGTAGCTGCGCCCACACGTGTGGGCAATTCTAATATTCGCCCGCACATAATCCGTGTGGGCTACCTCCTGCTTACACCATACACAGTGTGTGAACGGATGTCTAGTATACCACACATGTGATCATTATCAGCGTCCATTTTTTCACTGGGAATTTAAAGAGCTTTATTCAGCAAGAGATATCCTAGGAAAGTCAGCTAGCAGGCTTGTGATCAGGGTGGTGCCGAGTTCAAATTTACTTTCGGTAACCATCCGTGCACAGACATATTTTGCACATAGATGGGGCCGACAGATTGGCTGCCGTGTTTAGGTGCTGATTTTTTCTTTTGTTGAAACTATGTCCGTAGGCATACGTTACTTGTATTTATAAAAGTCGGAAAACATTACACATAACCTAGAAAGCACACATACAAATACGGGAATACGAAGCACACATATAAATACGGAAATACAGGGAGGATGCAAGCCATATAGCTGGCTCCGCCATACATCACAGAGGACCCTAAACAAAAAAAATTGCAAACCCAGCCTTAGTCTTCTCTGCTTCCGATTACTCTACCGCTTCGCCGCGTCAAGGCCAGCCACCATCGCTGGAGGCCGGAAAAAACACGGATGAGCAGCTCACCTGGAGTTGAAGGAACCCATTGCACAATGGCGTTAGTGAGCCGCAGCAGCCACCGACTCCGAAAAGCCGGATTTGCTCCCAAATCTTCTATTGGCCGGAGGCAATGGCCATAGTGGATGTGCTCCCCGAGCGTTGCGGGCCTGGGGACGAGGCCACTCCGCCTCGTTGAAGGAAGCCAAGCCCTTCCGCCACAAGCCAGAATCATTGCCAGCCATGCATGGATTCCATCCAGCCCAAGCAGGACACCATCAGCACTGCCCCAAGCTGCACCACCGGTTAAAGCCTGCTGCACAATACTCCTAATACTCACTCGCTCCCAAACTCCATGCAACAGCATGATAGAGGCGAAGGTGTCCCGATGTTTTGATGAGATGGTGGCTATTGTTTTCTGTGGGAGTCGACCTTGACGATCCGACTACGAACGTGCGAGACGTTGCGCCTTAGCAATCGCTAAACCAACTTCCGAGGGTTATTGACCACGCCGGAGCACGATCAACCTGACCACGAGGGCCTGTTTCCTGCGAGCAAACGAAGAACAAGCAAGAAACTGAGATTGCAATCTGGATATTGCGAATATAAAATGAAAACTTTATTGATCAAGGTGGGGTTCTATGACGCCTTTGTCTGGTCGTTGAACACAAAAGAAGTGCGCGAAGTTGCAGCTATGGCGAACTTTAATCTAAACAAAACCCAAAGTCTAAATGACGCCCTAAGGGCTGTATATATGGAGGAAGAGGGGGGGATTCGTGGCCCTTGGAGGAGGGGTCCGAAACCAAACCTAACTCTTGTTTCCCCACACATACGGACTCTAAAAACAGCCGATACTTAGTTATTTCGAAAATACATGGGCCTGGCCCAATAATAAGGTGACGCAACACCTAAAATAGCCTCTGGACGAAATTTAGGAAGTGGCATCTTGTATATTTCGTCCAAGGCTTCATGCACTCCTTATGGTGGCTTCAAAGTCCTGAAATCATCACTTGTAACTCCGTTCTTGATCCCCTTGCGCATGCCATCATCTCCATGCTTGAACTTGCTCCAAGGTTCATCTTTCTTGTCCAAGCTAGGCCCTTCATTTGTAAGCAAAACAAATGTATCCAATTTAGGCAGCATCATATTCTCATGAACATTAGAATTGTTACCAAGAAACGAAAGTACCTGATAATTCAATTGGCGTGCGCGAGCTCTAGTAATTGGTCCAATATGTATAGCAGCAGGGGCTGTGGATGTAACAATGGTATTGATGTCCTCATCATAGCACGCCATCGAAGCAGAGATGGAGCAGGAGGAACCACGGACCCACATGCTTCCGCTAGAGTAAGAATCCCTAACGCAACACATATAAAGTCGGGGCACATTTATTTTGATGTGGCACCAATGCCGGCGTCCCAACGGTGCCTCCTGGAAACCATCTACACTCCGGTGCTTCCTTGGAGCTCCCCCCACACCTCTTGAGGCCAAGCAGGCCATTAGAGACAGGTAGGAGTGGCGAGGTTGCTAGCGAAAGAACAGGAAACCTGGCGCTCCTCCTGGTCGCCTCTTGCGTTCTGTAGAGGCTTCGAGAGAGATGTGCAACGTGTTTAAACATTGAATCATCAAACATGAAAAAGGTGAAGCTAGCTAACCAACTTTTAAGAGAATCGGTGCAATAACCGACAAAGAGCCGTTGCAAGAAGTCCAATGATTGATCAATTCCTCACAATCTATATCCATTATAACATGTGGGTAGCCTCGAAGCTTAGAAAATATGGCATAGTCCTGATCTTGATGGGTGACCGTCGAGATCGGAACTCAGAAAGAGATCCTAGATTGTTTGGCCTGGGGTTAAAACACTATAGTCATTCCACATAGCACAATGACACAATTTACCTAGGTTTGGACCACACCCTTCTCCTGATGTGTGTTCTTTCTTATGTATCGAGAGAGCTCCATGCTTAGAACTATCGCACTAATCTCCAAGTGTTATAGTTTAGGGGTTCGTCCGTTTGGACGACGGTGGTCTTTCTTTATATGTGGCATGGAGCCCCCCCTCCCCCACCATCCGGCCATGTCAACAACACATCATGGCGAGCCACTACTATATGCACATCGAGGGAACGATGCATTGGGGTCTAGACACACAAGGGTGTCACCCTTAGAGGTGACCCCTTTTTGACGCATGTTATTGCAGGCTTATCTGCACCCCCCTCGGCTTGCCATCACGCGTCCTTTCACATGGGTCGGGACAAGACAAACATGTGGCCCACTCCCCTACGTCCCCTAACATCAATACCCTTGCCAACGACATGTGCTCTCATGACAAGCCCCATCGATCCTAGCAGGAGGTAGGCTGCGCTAGTGGGTTCTCGTGCTCGACGTGCTTGCCCCCCTAGCATGCGCATTTGGATCTTGATCTTGATAGCACTGAGGTTGCTTCTATAGGGTGGAGCCAGGGGCCCATCTCCTCCCCCATCGACAACACACCCCAGCCCCACTGCCCGAGCATATTCCAGTTGACGAGAAGTGATAGCGGGCTTTCCTAAGAGGTTGACATAGGCACCGGCCCTATCAAGTTGGGAATAGAGTGTTGCCTGGATCAAGGCATCTCCTAGGACACTGGCCTACACTACTAAACCGTTTCCCTGTTCCACCAATAGAGGGTGTGGTCAAAAAATGGGGATGTCCCCCCACTCCTAGACCCCAAGCCATTGCTCTGCCTTCCTCCATATAATGTGGCGTTCCTGGCTGGGCCATCCACCAGATCCAATCCTCCTCCCAAAGAAAATTCCTCCATTCGCGCTTGCTCTGTTCGACCTCCCTCCTACTATGGCTATGGCCCCCATGAAGCCTACTTCCAAGGTTGTGAAGGGTAACGCTCGCAACACCCCACGTCGACCACCCGTAGCACCACTTGGTCGCCTCTGTCATGGTTCAGGGGTGCTCTTCTCCCCCAATCCCGAATCTGGAGCCAGTAGGTGCTTGACAAGGTGCAAATGATGATTGTCTCGGCCAGCCGAGGCCGAGGGGTGTTCGCCTGGTGACCAAGGAGACCGTGTTCTTCACAGGGCATGTCATGGCGGGTCTCTTCCCATCATTCTCCTACTTTATCTTCATCATGGACAGTTATGACTATTGGAAATATGGCCTAGAGGCAACAATATTGTATTGTTATATTTCCATATTCATAGTTAGGAGTTTATATTCCATGCTATAACTGATATGATCATGGAATATGCGATTCAGTGGAAAACTCATATGCACGTGTGGAATGATAAACAGAATAAAATAGGTTCTTGGTCTCAACTGTAAGACTGGCTCAAGTGTTGTCGGTGATCACGTTTTCCGGATCTTAGGATATCTTTAAATGTAAAGAAAGTCCTAAAACAACATTGAGGGTATGACGCTAGAAGAATGATCATACTTGATCGACCCAATACTTGTCTATTATACTATGTGATTGTTGGGGAACGTAGCAGAATTTTAAAATTTTCTACGCATCACCAAGATCAATCTATGGAGTCATCTAGCAATGAGGGAGAGAGGAGTGCATCTACATACCCTTGTAGATCGCGCGCGGAAGCGTTCAAGAGAACGGGGTTGATGGAGTCGTACTCGTCGTGATTCAAATCACTGATGACCAAGTACCAAACGGACAACACCTCCGCGTTCAACACACGTACGGTTGGGAAGACGTCTCCTACTTCTTGATCTAGCAAGGGGGAAGGAGAGGTTGATGAAGATCCAGCAGCACGACGGCGTGGTGGTGGATGCAGCAGGATCCCGGCAGGGCTTCGCCAAGCATAAGCGGGGAGGAGAGGTGTTACGGAGGGAGAGGGAGGCGCCAAGAGCAAGGGTGCGGCTGCCCTCCCTCCCCCCTCTTTATATAGGGGCCTTGGGGGGCGCCGGCCCTAGGAGATGGAATCTCCAAGGAGGCGGCAGCCAAGGGGTGGCTTCCCCCCAAGCCAAGTGGGGGGCGCCCCCACCCCTAGGGTTTCCCAACCCTAGGTGCAGGGGAGGCCCAAGGGGGGGCACACCAGCCCACCAGGGGCTGGTTCCCCTCCCACTTCAGCCCATGGGGCCCTCCGGGATTGGTGGCCCCACTCGGTGGACCCCCGGGAACCTTCCGGTGGTCCCGATACAATACCGGCGACCCGCGAAACCTTCCCGATGGCCGAAACTGGACTTCCTATATATAAATCTTTACCTCCGGACCATTCCGGAACTCCTCGTGACGTCCGGGATCTCATCCGGGACTCCGAACAACTTTCGGGTTACTGCATACTAATATCTCTACAACCCTAGCGTCACCAAACCTTAAGTGTGTAGACCCTACGGGTTCGGGAGACATGCAGACATGACCGAGACGCCTCTCCGGTCAATAACCAACAGCGGGATCTGGATACCCATGTTGGCTCCCACATGCTCCACGATGATCTCATCGGATGAACCACGATGTCGAGGATTCAATCAATCCGTATACAATTCCCTTTGTCAATCGGTACGTTACTTGCCCGAGACTCGATCGTCGGTATCCCAATACCTCGTTCAATCTCGTTACCGGCAAGTCACTTTACTCGCGCTATAATGCATGATACCATGATCAACCACTTGCTCACATTGAGATCATTATGATGATGCATTACCGAGTGGGCCCAGAGATACCTCTCCGTCACACGGAGTGACAAATCCCAGTCTCGATTCGTTGCCAACCCAACAGACACTTTCGGAGATACCTGTAGTGTACCTTTATAGTCACCCAGTTACGTTGTGACGTTTGGCACACCCAAAGTACTCCTACGGTATCCGGGAGTTGCACAATCTCATGGTCTAAGGAAATGATACTTGACATTCGGAAAAGCTACAGCAAACGAACTACACGATCTTTGAGCTATTCTTAGGATTGGGTCTTGTCCATCACATCATTCTCCTAATGATGTGATCCTATTATCAATGACATCCAATGTCCATAGTCAGGAAACCATGACTATCTTTTGATCAACGAGCTAGTAACTAGAGGCTCACTAGGGACGTGTTGTGGTCTATGTATTCACACATGTATTATGATTTCCGGATAACACAATTATAGCATGAACAATAGACAATTATCATGAACAAAGAAATATAATAATAACCATTTTATTATTGCCTCTAGGGCATATTTCCAACAGTCTCCCACTTGCACTAGAGTCAATATTCTAGTTACATTGTGATGAATCGAACACCCATGCAGTTCTGGTGTTGATCATGTTTTGCTCTAGGGAGAGGTTTAGTCAACGGATCTCCCACATTCAGGTCCATATGTACTTTACAAATCTCTATGTCTCCATTTTGAACACTTTCACGAATGGAGTTGAAGCGACGCTTGATATGCCTGGTCTTCCTGTGAAACCTGGGCTCCTTGGCAAGGGCAATAGCTCCAGTGTTGTCACAGAAGAGAGTCATCGGGCCCGACGCATTGGGTATGACTCCTAGGTCGGTAATGAACTCCTTCACCCAGACTGCTTCTTGTGCTGCCTCCGAGGCTGCCATGTACTCCGCTTCACATGTAGATCCCGCCACAACGCTCTGCTTGCAACTGCACCAGCTTACTACCCCACCATTCAAAATATACACGTATCCGGTTTGTGTCTTAGAGTCATCCAGATCTGTGTCGAAGCTAGCATCGACGTAACCCTTTACGACGAGCTCTTCGTCACCTCCATAAACGAGAAACATATCCTTAGTCCTTTTCGGGTACTTCAGGATATTCTTGACCACTGTCCAGTGTTCCATACCGAGATTACTTTGGTACCTTCCTACCAAACTTACGGCAAGGTTTACATCAGGTCTGGTACACAACATAGCATACATGATAGACCCTACGGCTGAGGCATAGGGGACGACACTCATCTTTTCTCTATCTTCTGCCGTGGTCGGGCATTGAGCCGTGCTCAATCTCGTACCTTGCAATACAGGCAAGAACCCCTTTTTTGACTGATCCATTTTGAACTTCTTCAATATCTTGTCAAGGTACGTACTCTGTGAAAGACCAATGAGGCGTCTCGATCTATCTCTATAGATCTTGATGCCTAATATATAAGCAGCTTCTCCAAGATACTTCATTGAAAAACACTTGTTCAAGTAGGCCTTTATGCTTTCCAAGAATTCTATATCATTTCCCATCAACAGCATGTCATCCACATACAATATGAGAAATGCTACATAGCTCCCACTCACTTTCTTGTAAATGCAGGCTTCTCCATAAGTCTGCGTAAACCCAAACGCTTTGATCATCTCATCAAAACGAATGTTCCAACTCCAAGATGCTTGCACCAGCCCATAAATCGAGCGTTGGAGCTTGCACACCTTGTCAGCATTCTTAGGATCGACAAAACCTTCCGGCTGCATCATATACAATTCTTCCTTAAGGAAACCATTAAGGAATGCCATTTTGACGTCCATTTGCCATATCTCATAATCATAGAATGCGGCAATTGCTAACATGATTCGGACGGACTTCAGCTTCGCTACGGGTGAGAAAGTCTCATCGTAGTCAACCCCTTGAACTTGTCGATAACCCTTAGCGACAAGCCGAGCTTTATAGATGGTCACATTACCATCCGCATCTGTCTTCTTCTTAAAGATCCATTTATTTTCTATGGCTTGCCGTTCATCGGGCAAGTCAGTCAAAGTCCATACTTCATTTTCATACATGGATCCTACCTCGGATTTCATGGCTTCCAGCCATTTGTCGGAATCCGGGCCCGCCATAGCTTCTTCATAGTTCGAAGGTTCACCGTTGTCTAACAACATGATTTCCAAGACAGGGTTGCCGTACCACTCTGGTGCGGAACGTGTCCTCGTGGACCTATGAAGTTCAGTAGCAACTTGATCTGAAGTTTCATGATCATCATCATCAACTTCCTCTCTAGTCGGTGCAGGCACCTCAGGAACATTTTCTTGAGCTGCGCCACTTACCGGTTCAAGAGGTAATACTTTATCAAGTTCTACTTTCCTCCCACTTATTTCTTTCGAGAGAAACTCTTTCTCTAGAAAGGACCCATTCTTGGCAACAAAGATCTTGCCTTTGGATCTGAGGTAGAAGGTATACCCAATAGTTTCTTTAGGGTATCCTATGAAGACGCATTTTTCCGATTTGGGTTCGAGCTTTTCAGGTTGAAGTTTCTTGACATAAGCATCGCATCCCCAAACTTTTAGAAATGACAGCTTAGGTTTCTTCCCAAACCATAATTCATACGGTGTCGTCTCAACGGATTTTGATGGAGCCCTATTTAAAGCGAATGCGGCAGTCTCTAAAGCATAGCCCCAAAATGACAGCGGTAAATCGGTAAGAGACATCATAGATCGCACCATATCTAATAGAGTGTGATTACGACGTTCGGACACACCATTACGCTGAGGTGTTCCAGGCGGCGTGAGTTGTGAAACTATTCCACATTTTCTTAAGTGTGTGCCAAATTCGTGACTCAAGTATTCTCCCCGACGATCTGATCGCAAGAACTTGATTTTCCTGTCACGTTGATTCTCAACCTCACTCTGAAATTCCTTGAACTTTTCAAAGGTCTCAGACTTGTGTTTCATTAAGTAGACATACCCATATCTACTCAAGTCATCAGTGAGGGTGAGAACATAACGATAGCCACTGCGAGCCTCAACACTCATTGGACCGCACACATCAGTATGTATGATTTCCAATAAGTAGGTTGCTCGCTCCATTGTTCCTGAGAACGGAGTCTTGGTCATTTTACCCATGAGGCATGGTTCGCACGTGTCAAATGATTCGTAATCAAGAGACTCTAAAAGTCCATCTGCATGGAGCTTCTTCATGCGTTTGACACCTATGTGACCAAGGCGGCAGTGCCACAAGTATGTGGGACTATCATTATCAACCTTACATCTTTTGGTATTCACACTATGAATATGTGTAACATTACGCTCGAGATTCATTAAGAATAAACCATTCACCAACGGAGCATGACCATAAAACATATCTCTCATATAAATAGAACAACCATTATTCTCGGATTTAAATGAGTAGCCATCTCGAATTAAACGAGATCCTGATACAATGTTCATGCTCAAAGCTGGCACTAAATAACAATTATTGAGGTTTTAAAACTAATCCCGTAGGTAAATGTAGAGGCAGCGTGCCGACGGCGATCACATCGACCTTGGAACCATTCCCGACGCGCATCATCACCTCGTCCTTCGCCAGTCTCTGTTTATTCCGCAGCTCCTGCTTTGAGTTACAAATGTGAGCAACCGCACCGGTATCAAATACCCAGGAGCTACTACGAGTACTGGTAAGGTACACATCAATTACATGTATATCACATATACCTTTAGTGTTGCCGGCCTTCTTGTCCGCTAAGTATTTGGGGCAGTTCCGCTTCCAGTGACCACTTCCCTTGCAATAAAAACACTCAGTCTCGGGCTTGGGTCCATTCTTTGGCTTCTTCCCGGCAGCTTGCTTACCGGGCGCGGCAACTCCCTTGCCTTCCTTCTTGAAGTTCTTTTTACCCTTGCCTTTCTTGAACTTAGTGGTTTTATTCACCATAAACACTTGTTGTTCCTTTTTGATTTCCACCTCCGCTGATTTCAGCATTGAATATACCTCAGGAATGGTCTTTTCCATCCCCTGCATATTGAAGTTCATCACAAAGCTCTTGTAGCTCGGTGGAAGCGACTGAAGGATTCTGTCAATGACCGCGTCATCCGGGAGATTAACTCCCAACTGAGTCAAGCGGTTATGCAACCCAGACATTTTGAGTATGTGCTCATTGACAGAACTATTTTCCTCCATCTTACAGCTGAAGAATTTGTCGGAGACTTCATATCTCTCGACCCGGGCATGAGCTTGAAAAACCATTTTCAGCTCTTCGAACATCTCATATGCTCCGTGTCTCTCAAAATGCTTTTGGAGCCCCGGTTCTAAGCTGTAAAGCATGCCGCACTGAACGAGGGAGTAATCATCAGCACGTGACTGCCAAGCGTTCATAACGTCTTGGTTCTCTGGGCAGGTGCGTTACCTAGCGGTGCTTCTAGGACATAATCTTTCTTGGCAGCTATGAGGATGATCCTCAGGTTCCGGACCCAGTCCGTATAGTTGCTGCCATCGTCTTTCAGCTTGGTTTTCTCTAGGAACGCGTTGAAGTTGAGGACAACATGGGCCATTTGATCTACAAGACATATTGTAAAGATTTTAGACTAAGTTCATGATAATTAAGTTCATCTAATCAAATTATTCAATGAACTCCCACTCAGATAGACATCCCTCCAGTCATCTAAGTGAAACATGATCCGAGTTAACTAGGCCGTGTCCGATCATCACGTGAGACGGACTAGTCAACATCGGTGAACATCTTCATGTTGATCGTATCTTCTATACGACTCATGCTCGACCTTTCGGTCTTCTGTGTTCCGAGGCCATGTCTGTACATGCTAGGCTCGTCAAGTCAACCTAAGTGTATTGCGTGTGTAAATCTGGCTTACACTCGTTGTATTCGAACGTTAGAATCTATCACACCTGATCATCACGTGGTGCTTTGAAACAACGAACCTTCGCAACGGTGCACAGTTAGGGGGAACACTTTCTTGAAATTATTACGAGGGATCATCTTATTTAATCTACCGTCGTTTTAAGCAAATAAAATGTAAAACATGATAAACATCACATGCAATCAAATAGTGACATGATATGGCCAACATCATTTGCTCCTTTTGATCTCCATCTTCGGGGCTCCATGATCATCGTTGTCACCGGCATGACACCATGATCTCCATCATCGTGTCTTCTTGAAGTTGTCTCGTCATCTATTACTCCTACTACTATGGCTAACGCTTTAGCAATAAAGTAAAGTAATTACAGGACGTTTATGTTGACACGCAGGTCATAAATAAATAAATAAATACAACTCCTATGGCTCCTGCCGGTTGTCATACTCATCGACATGCAAGTCGTGATTCCTATTACAAGAACATGATCAATCTCATACATCACATATATCATTCATCACATCCTTTTGGCCATATCACATCACACGGCACATGCTGCAAAAACAAGTTAGACGTCCTCTAATTGTTGTTGCAAGTTTTTACATGGCTGCTATAGGTTTCTAGCAAGAACGTTTCTTACCTACGCCAAAACCACAACGTGATATGCCAATTTCTACTTACCCTTCATAAGGACCCTTTTCATCGAATCCGATCCGACTAAAGTGGGAGAGACAGACACCCGCCAGCCACCTTATGCAACTAGTGCATGTCAATCGGTGGAACCAGTCTCACGTAAGCGCACATGTAAGGTCGGTCCGGGCCGCTTCATCCCACGATGCTGCCGAATCAAGATAAGACTAGTAACGGCAAGCAAATTGACAATATCCATGCCCACAACTGCTTTGTGTTCTACTCGTGCATAGAAACTACACATAGACCTAGCTCATGATGCCACTGTTGGGGAACGTAGCAGAATTTTAAAATTTTCTACGCATCACCAAGATCAATCTATGGAGTCATCTAGCAACGAGGGAGAGAGGAGTGCATCTACATACCCTTGTAGATCGCGCGCGGAAGCGTTCAAGAGAACGAGGTTGATGGAGTCGTACTCGTCGTGATCCAAATCACCGATGACCAAGTGCCGAACGGACAACACCTCCGCGTTCAACACACGTATGGTTGGGAAGACGTATCCTCCTTCTTGATCCAGCAAGGGGGAAGGAGAGGTTGATGAAGATCCAGCAGCACGACGGCATGGTGGTGGATGCAGCAGGATCCCGGCAGGGCTTCGCCAAGCGTAAGCAGGGAGGAGAGGTGTTACGGAGGGAGAGGGAGGCGCCAAGAGAAAGGGTGCGGCTGCCCTCCCTCCCCCCTCTTTATATAGGGACCTTGGGGGGGCAGCCCTAGGAGATGCAATCTCCAAGGGGGCGGCGGCCAAGGGGTGGCTTCCCCCCCAAGCCAAGTGGGGGGCGCCCCCACCCCTAGGGTTTCCCAACCCGAGGCGCAGGGGAGGCCCAAGGGGGGGTGCACCAGCCCACCAGGGGCTGGTTCCCCTCCCACTTCAGCCCATGGGGCCCTCTGGGATAGGTGGCCCCACCCGGTGGACCCCCGGGAACCTTCCGGTGATCCCGGTACAATACCGGCGACCCCCGAAACCTTCCCGATGGCCGAAACTGGACTTCCTATCTATAAATCTTTACCTCCGGACCATTCCGGAACTCCTCGTGACGTCCGGGATCTCATCCGGGACTCCGAACAACTTTCGAGTTACTGCATACTAATATCTCTACAACCCTAGCGTCACCGAACCTTAAGTGTGTAGACCCTACGGGTTCGGGAGACATGCAGACATGACCGAGACGCCTCTCCGGTCAATAACCAACAACGGGATCTGGATACCCATGTTGGCTCCCACATGCTCCACGATGATCTCATCGGATGAATCACGATGTCGAGGATTCAATCAATCCGTATACAATTCCCTTTGTCAATCGGTACGTTACTTGCCCGAGACTCGATCGTCGGTATCCCAATACCTCGTTCAATCTCATTACCGGCAAGTCACTTTACTCGTGCTATAATGCATGATACCGTGATCAACCACTTGGTCACATCGAGCTCATTATGATGATGCATTACCGAGTGGGCCCAGAGATACCTCTCCGTCACACGGAGTGACAAATCCCAGTCTCGATTCGTTGCCAACCCAACAGACACTTTCGGAGATACCTGTAGTGTACCTTTATAGTCACCCAGTTACGTTGTGACGTTTGGCACACCCAAAGTACTCCTATGGTATCCGGGAGTTGCCCAATCTCATGGTCTAAGGAAATGATACTTGACATTCGGAAAAGCTACATCAAATGAACTACACGATCTTTGAGCTATGCTTAGGATTGGGTCTTGTCCATCACATCATTCTCCTAATGATCTGATCCTGTTATCAATGACATCCAATGTCCATAGTCAGGAAACCATGACTATCTTTTGATCAACGAGCTAGTTAACTAGAGGCTCACTAGGGACGTGTTGTGGTCTATGTATTCACACATGTATTACGATTTCCGGATAACACAATTATAGCATGAACAATAGACAATTATCATGAACAAAGAAATATAATAATAACCATTTTATTATTGCCTCTAGGGCATATTTCCAACAGTGATTATATCGTCTGAAATCATCGGTTATAACACAGAGTGTTAGCATGTTTTTTTAGTTCGTCAGACCATGAGAGTGTCTCGGTCACTTCCTACCAGACGGTGGGCTTTGGGGTTGCTCAAACTTCATCTATAACAGGGTGACCATGACGACAACTTTCAGGCACACCAAAAAGTTTGATGAGTGACCGGACAGCTCAAGAGTGGGATTTGCTCCTCCGACGATGGAGAGGTATTCTTAGGGACCTCTCGGTGTGACAACATCCATCGTCGTCTGGATAGACACAGGTGACTATGTCACGGGGATGCGGGAACACGTCGACGAGAAAGAAGAAATAAAATGGTAACGAGAGCAACAATATAGTGAGCATGGTGATGACTCAGGAGGATACAGATGCACATCGGGTTTCGTAAAGTATTGTGAAGAAAAGGGAACATCACATGATAACCAAAGTTTCACTCGAATATCATTCGTGTAATCATAGGGACCGATATGGATGTCCACAGTTCCGCTATCGGTCATTGAACGAAGGAGTATCATTCATGTCTATGGTTTACTTAACCTATGGGGTCACAAGCTTAAGGTAATCATGATCTATTGAGTGCTATTACGATGGGAGTGATGAGAATATATTTGTGGAATTGTTTCATTAATATCCATAATAGTTCCGAGAGGTTCCGGAAGCGTTTCGGGGTCATGAAAGGGTTTCGATGAATATCGGGTAATACCGGGTATTACCGATCAATATATATAGGTGGAAATGTTTCCGGGGATGTTAAATTATATATATAATGGTATTAAAATGTTTAGAACAAATATATATTTAATTTAATATCAATGTGCCTAATAAGGCCAAGAGGTGGAAGAAAACTTGGGCCATGAAGGCCCAAGTGGAGGTGGCGCCCCCCTTTCCTATTTGGGGGGCCGAATCCTGCTTGGAAGGGGAGTCCTACTCCCCCTCCCTTGGCTGGGCCCCAAGGGGCTCTTTCCCCCTTGGTGGGAGCCCCCTCTTAACCTATATATACTAGAGGATTTCTCCCTATTGGTACATAAGTTTTGGAGCCTCCTTTAGTTTATCTACTAGTACTAGTTCTAGTTTGTCCTAGTTGACTAATTAGAGCTAGCCCTAGCCACCTCTAATCCTCATAATTAGAAGCCTGATGTGGTTCTAATCTCCTCCCTCTAATTCTCCGGCAATGATTAGCTCTGGACGGTGAAGCGTTGCCAGATCGTGAAGACCGTACGCTTGCAACCAAGTAGAGAGGTCGTGCTTCTGGTGTTCTGTTCGAGGGATCATTCGAGGATGGTTCGCGGGATCATCATCAACGTTCGAGGGACTCCAAGTAAAATCTACACCAAGTCGTCTACTTCTGATTCTCTCCCGGAGTCGGTAACGATCGTTGATCACAACCCATTATGCATCTTCATATTGTTCCTGGGTGATTGCAGGGCGGATTTTTTTTGCTTTCTACTATGTTTCACAACATTGGCATCATGAGCAGGTTTATGACTAGATGCAGGTCGCGATCTAGATCGCAACTGATATGTGAGGGTTGATGTTCTTTCTATACTTCCCACGAGTGTTGCTTCGGTTCATTTCATTGGAGAATGATGTAGTTTTTCTACAAGGTTCTGACAATCGATCGGATCTGGCTGTCGACGATATGCTAACAGTTCCTTGTGCTACATCATAGTCGGGAATAGTGAACCATCGTGTACTCAAGAGGGTGCCGAAGATGGATGATCTTCTAGGGGGGTCACTCATATTGACGAAGATTAGTGTGGGGGATGAGACTTTTAATTAAGTCTCTCTTTCACACACCCCGAAATTTAATCTAGCAACAAGAACATTGCGTTGTTGTGCTTGCGTAGGTAGCTAGTCTTAATTGATAAAACTGGTTGACCACGTAAATAATTTTTTGCTAAAACCGATTAGAGGCGTCTAACTTGGTTTTGCAGGGTTTGCATATGATGTGGTATAGCCTTCGTCATGATAATGAGTTTATGTATGAGATGGTTATATGTTGTAATGTTAAGTGTCCTGCGCATCATGACATAATGGCTGGAGCCACGAGATTACCACCTTAATGTAAATATCATAGAGATAGGTTATAGGTGATGGTGGCGAGATGTACACAGAGGACCCCGACGAGGAGAAAGGTGTACCTGGAGCGGGACGAGGAGCTATAATTTCCTACCACGGAATTTCAGATTTTGGTGCCACCACAATGTTTCCTAAAATGGTTGCCACGAAAACATTTTCTGGGATTGCCGCCACGACAATTTTTTTAAAACGGTTGCCTCGGTAACAAAATATTGGCCGTCACGTCGCTTCAACCAGTGGCGGAGACACCGCCCAACGACCCTGGGCACTTGCCCGGGCTCGCTGGCTCGTCAACAACAGCGATCCACGGATTAATAAGGGGCTAGACCCTGTTCAGTACCTTGCTTTACCCGGGCAAAACAAAATTGGGCCTTCGTTTCTCAGGTTCACAGCCCAACCGAACAGGCCAGGCCGAAACAACTTCCGTATCACGACGCGAGAGAATACGCACGATCGACGGATGGATCGCTCAACATCCATGTCTCTTTGTACCCCTAAAAAAATTCATGTCTCTCTGTTTCTCGCAGGCGGCGAGCGCATGGACTGGTGGCTAGAACCCTAGACGGCTATAGACGCACTACTGGCGGTCAGCGGAGGTCAGGAACCTAGGCAATCTACTAGTCCCTCAAGGCCTCAACACCCCCTTTCTCTCATTTCGGCAGCTTCTTCGGTAAGAATCCTCCGTCGAAATTAAGGCTAGAGAATAATTCCCTCATGTCTGAATAATTAGTCTGGGCTAAGTATTCTCCATATATTATTCACTATTCAGACTGGCTCCATAAGTATTTTTCATTCTGATATCCATTGTACTGTCACTGTGTTTGATCTTCAGAACTGATGAACTAATGATATCTATTTAATATATGTTGTATAAATATTTTTCTTTCAGAACTAATGATATCTATGTCAATTTTGCACCTGTGTTAGCTAATCCCTTGGTTGAGTTGTCTTTCCAACCAAGAACTGTACTGAAGGGCCTGGCAGCACTTGATTCTGTTTTAGCTGCAAGGAAGTATCTACTTTAAAGTTATATAGATCAGATTTTGTCGATAAAGCTGATTTTCCTGAGCCTAAAATCCTTGTTCTGTCAATCGAAACATCTCATTTTATTTAAGTCTGCATGAATGTATTTTAGATTTGTCATTTTCTAAAGTTTTATGAATACTTTTGTTTTTCTGTCGAGCGCTAACAGGGAGCAAATTGTGATCTTATTTTAACTGGGAGCAAACTGCATAGCAAGATCAATAATGAATGGTTGAGTGACTTGATAATATGTTACAACGAGCGGCAGGTATTCAAGACAGTTGGTGATAAGGATATTATTCGAACATTTAATACAATGAGGTCTTGAAAAGGGCATTTGCCTCATGATTTTCTTTTTATTTTTCGGTGTTCGGTATGTTCCATCTGACCATTTCTATTCTTGCAAGCTTTTAATTTTTAATATATTCATATCTCAAAACTAAAATTATTGTAATTGTAAATCATTTTTTTTATCTTGTAGTGGCTTCTAGGGCTTTGGGAACATTGTGAGCTTGCCTCTAGGCAAGGCTTGTTGTATATCCATCTTTTGGCAAAAATGAACAAGGGGAGAGATGCTTTTGACCATGGTGGAAGAAACTGCACACTAAAATATGGTGACATCTGGTATGGAAGCTTTACCTATTTTTAAGATAGCTTTGTTTTTGTTGGCAACATAGCGAATTAGCCTTTATGCAAGGCTGGTTACATATCTTTTTTGTCAAGTCTCAACTTTACTTGGTCTATGAAACAGATAGTGATATATTATATGTTAGTTCACTTTAAAATTACATTTTATGTTACTATTATGTTTACTTTTCACTTAATAGTTATATTTTGCCTCCATGTGGATTTGTGATTCAGAAGTTTGGTGGTATATTATATGTTGTATATTCGAATACCTAATTTTTTATTTCTAGATTATACACTTAGGCTTAACTTGCCCAGGCTCCACAAAATTTCTGGCTCCGCCACTGGCTTCAACTGGAGATTGAAGACGATCATGGAGGACTCCCGGCGCCTAGGGCTATACCATATCAAACTATCATGAATTGCCTGAGATGTTTATCCCTTTTCCGTTTGCATCATTTGATTTCGCAGTAATCAATTATTAGGGTGATCTCTCACAGTAAATGTCAAGTTAAAAGATGCTCTTCCTAGTGTTGCAACTGTCTATAACACATAGCGTTCTAGAGTAGATCATGTACACATGAGTACAAACAGATCGTGAGGTGTAAGGCTTGGATGGTCAGACCATGCATGCAGATAGCACTTGGTTGTCTTGAAGTTCTAGCAGAATAGTTCCGAGCTCAAAGCACAAAGCATCGAAAGATGAACAAGAGTCATATGGAGATATGATCGGCAAAAGCTTGCCCACCGGTCAAAATTCTCGTCATCAGTGATGTACACATCAATGGATGAGAACTAGACCTAGGTCTTGAATCACTCACTATTAATTATGAGAGATATTAATTTGAGTGGGGGCGCACTTTAAAATTAAAATTTGTTTTAATGACTAGTGCAATATTAATTATGAATTATGTCTAAAATTATTTGTGTTTATCATTGTAGATTAAATGGCTCGCAATATGTTCAACTTCACCCCTATGCTTGAGAAATAAAAGTTGGCTGCAAATGGTGGAAACTGTGCGGATTGGATCCGCAACATGAGATTTGTTCTCATGAGTTCTAAAAAGGAGTACATGCTGGATCAACCCCTAGGTGATTCTCCCTCAAAGGATGCACCGCCAGAAGAAGTTGTTGCTTATACTGCTCATAGTGATGACTATGAGGCAGTCCAGTGTCTCATGTTAACTTGCATCGATCCTGAACTACAGAAGCATTTTGAACGATGTACCACTCAATTTATAATTGGGTCACTAGAAGTTCTATATAAGAAACAGGCAAGGACCGAATGGTTTGAATTAACCAAGGCCCTGATCGAATGCAAGATGAAAGAGGGTTCCTCAATGAGTGAGCATATAGTGAAGCTTGCTGGCTATGTTGATATACTTGCTTTACTGGATTTGGAATTCCGCCAACACTCAGTACATATACTATGCTTGCTTCACTCCCCTATCTTACGATGGTTTTATTATGAATTAAAACATGAACAGGATTGCAAACGATTTGTTTGCTATGCTCAAAATTGCGGAAGCTGGAATCCAGAAGAACAAAGAAGTGTTGATGGCCAATAAAACTACTAGTTTCAAGAAGAAGGGCAAGTCCAAGAAGAAATCTGCTGGTGCCAGTAAGACCATCTCTCAGAAGAAGAACAAGGGCGGAGCCTCTAAGGAGACCAAATGTTTCTATTGCAAACAGAAGGGTAACTTGAAGCAGAAATGGAAGAAATATCTGGCAGATAAGAAGAATGGTTCTTCCGGTAAAGGTATAAAAGTTATACAGAGTTAATGTTATTACTCTTTTTTCTATAAGTCTCAAGTATTTGATACTGATCGATTTCTCTCATTTGCAATCTTATGCAAGGACTACAGAAAGTTCACAAGTTGAGAAGAAATAAAGACGTGATGCTAGTCAAGGATGGTGATGGGATCTCTACACATGACTGGCTTTAGTTTTCAAGATTCATGTTAGGATCGAATAATAGTTATTACGTTCCAGAGTTGTATAAGACATTATATTTTGGATTATATGACGAATATTCTTACAAAGTTTTGAGCAATAGTTGTTAAAGTGATTATAAGAATATGTTTAGATTTACCTCAGATTTTTATGGTTTATTCATGAATCTTGATTTGAAATTTTGACATTAGTGCTAAACGTCTTGAGAAGACCGATGAGATCCACTTAAATGTGTCATTGCTTGTCTATATCGGGAAATAATCTTCATATGGATGAAGTATTGAATTCTCTTAATTGAGAAATCAGATAACATAATACATAGTAATGTATGAAGTCCAGTGAACAAAACAGGGCTTGGTGGATAATAATGCTTCATTAAATATTAGGTAAATATGATTTACTTATAAATAAAAACTAAAATATTTGGATAGTTCAAAGGAATTTTAGGATGACCAGCCGGATGCGGCCCTGTAGCGGCCCAACCTCAAATGATCAAGCCTCTATGTATCTGTTCCATCCCTGGATTATTATGCTGGCACACACAGTACATCAGTGTATATATCAAAGTGCAATCACATGTATAAATAATGTAAAACGGATATATACCTCATAAGTCTCAGCGGGAACAATCAAACGAGCGTGGAGTCCCTTCAACGCCAATGCCAAGTTGAGTGTAGACCGCAACCCTACAACATAACTCTTACTCGACATAGAAATTCCTGCAACATAAGACGTTCAACATAAGACGTTGCAGCCGTGTAGATTAGTACATTGAATGTACTGGCGAGTCACATCATGAGTATAATGAACCTATTTGTACATGCAATTTGGCTGGTGGAAAGGCTCTAAGTTTAACTTTGCATAATTCCATATCATAAAATAATTTATTCTACTACTACAAAAAATAAGCATAATATTGAGATGGCAACCCCAACTCAATCCATTCCTAAAGTTTATTTAAACCCAACTGAATAAATTAAGGGTGATGAGATCTCCCGACATTTCCACTACTAGATGCTCAAGATGTCTGTAACCGGGGACACAACTAATCGATTAGCTTGACACTATGCAGAGGTTTGCGCACTTTTCCCCACAAGATTCGACCACCTCCATGATCGGAAGATCGAGATATAGTCTTTCGAAAGCGTTTCCCTCTTAACCCAGGGACAGGACGGTACACCTACTCATTCTACATCTTCTAGCCCATCCCGGAAGAGGTCACACTAACTACTCAACTAAGCCATAGCCCATATTGGCTTGTGGCTACACACGTAAGCTTCTAGACATGAAAACACATTTGGTCCCTTTGAGCCTGAGCGGGCATACCACTAGTAGTGCGCCACCATGGATTTCACATGCATGCTCCCATTATACTTTGCCACCATTCAAACCAATTTCCACCTAGGTAGTTCATTTAAAAGTCTTTGGTCCCGATTACTACTTTGTCACTCATGTCTCACCGTGAACGCTTCCCATTCCACGTCTACGTTAGCGAGGAAAAAATAATCTTACACGGTTGTGACAAAGGTTGTATACTTCAGGCCTAACTCCAATGAACTACTAGGTAAAAGCATAGCCATGTGGCATAAATTGCTACCATACAATCCTACCACAAAGGACTACGTGCATATAAAACATAGGTAATTAAAAGTATGGTCATATGTGAACTTGCCTTGGTAGTGGTTGTTCAACTCTACAGAATGATAGTAATTTGCTTCGCACTCTGGACAATCTATTGCCAAAGTAAATAAATGCATATAAGCAATAATTTCAAAGAACCAAAATAACATCCACAACAAGAAGACTCGGAAAAAACAAATGAAAATACGACACACTTAACCATCACAAAAAATATATATTCTATGTGCAAAACAACATGTGACATGGGGTTCCAAGATGTGACATGAACCAAAGTGCATACAAGTCATAGGAGTAAAACTATCATGGACAGATCCTAATTGTGTGAAAATATTTTGATAATGGTCCAAGTTATAGGATTTGGCTACGGTGACAAAGTGCAAAAAGAATCAATTCAAATGGAGTGATGGTTTAGGAGATATGGCCAAATAAAGTTTGAGTTCAAATTTGAGACTTGCAAAAGTTTGCAACGATGTGTTCTCTGGACAAATCTAATCAATACAAACAATTTGCTACTGGTTTCGTCTAATTTGGATCTACGGTTAAGAACTTGTGGCTAAACGAAGTTCAGGGATTAATGTATGATAAAAGTTACTGCATCTAGGTCCCTGGACACATGGCGGCCTGTGACTGGTTGTAAACTATCTGTTGCTTGTCTTATAGGGCGAACGGCCGATATATAAGAAAATGGGCTACCGTGGCTAAACTAGGTGAGCAGGCTAGTTTAAAATAAAACCCGTGGTTGTTTCCGCGCACTGGTTCAAATAAAAAAACAACCTAGACTAAGAAAAAAAGAACGAGGGGATGGGGCGCCTCACAGAGGGCAACGGCGTCGGCAGGGCGGCGGCTCCGGCGGGTTCCGGTGGCGGGGAAGTAGACGGAAAGGTGAGGCGTGTCATGGGCGTCCGGATGGTGGCGGCGGGAGGACGATGGAGCTCCGTGCTCCGGCGAGGGCGCGGGGTTGTCGGGGCATCGTTTTAGCGAGTCCTAGGGAATAAAAAGTGTGTCAAATCGATGCGTATGACACGGAAAAACAATTGAGGAAGATTTCATGGCTCGGGTGCGCCACCGGCGACAGAAACGATGGCGAGGTGCTTTGGCTCCAGCGAGATCAAAATGGCCAGGGTGACAGCTACTCGCAGCGTGGAGTTGTGCGATACGGCGAAGTGAACAAGGTCTCGGGGTTTTTATAGGCGAGGAGAGAGCGCGAGAGAGGCCACTGATAAGCTCCATCACGAGGACTCCGCCCGGCTATTGCGGGAGCACAGGAACATTGTCATCCCGAGCGGCGTGGCGGGAGGCTGGGAAAGATGGGGATCGGGCCCCACTAGTTAGTGGTGGTGGAGGGGGAGCGAGAGAGAGGTGACTGGCGGGTGAGCGAGGCAAAGGGAATCGGGCGCAGGGCTGCCTTGGGCCAGAAACGCGGCTGGTCGCGGGCCAAATGGTTGAGCGGGCCGGCTCGCACTGTGTGCGTGAGCGTGTGTTTTTCGTTTTTTCTTTTTTTTAATAGAGAAAAAAGTGGCCCTAAACAAATGCAAATTAATTACTAAAAATACAACATAATTACTAAAATCATTTATGAACATCTAGAGCACAATGAACATTAATTTAAGCACAGAAGATTTTTAAAATATTTTCTAATGAAGTTAATGCACTTTTGGCAAATAAAATAAATACCAAATAAAATCCAAATAATATTCTAATGAATTTTCCAACTCCTTTATGTTTGAGGAAGTCATTTTATCCTCTCTCTTTTTAGGAGAAAATAGTTTGCATAAAAACTAAATAGATCAATATTCATTGAATTCAAGAAATAGACATGCAAATGATTTCAAACATTTTTAAAATAACTTCTATTGGTTTCATAATCCATCTCCATATTTTATTTCTGATATTTGAAGGAGTCATATTTCCTTCTCTCATCATTTTATTTGAATAAATGGAAATTATTTTGAAACTCAAAATGGAAAACTTTTCAAAAGTGAACCAAATGAAATTCAAGAGTGCTCCTCATCACTTCCCACTCTATTTCATATCTCTCTTGAAAATCCTTGAGTGGCATAAAGTTTTTGAGTTGGATTATTTCAAGGAATTCAAATCTTTTTTCTCAAAACCCGTTTTCATTTCTTTGATGGAAGAAGTCATGTCATCTTCACTCTAGGGTTTTGTGTTTGAATTGAATTTGAATTCATGGAGATCAAAATGAAAGATGAAAGTATTGGGAAAGTCATTTTGTTCCCTCTCATTTAACTTTCAAAAAGTTTGAATTTCCACTCAGTTTCACACAAACAATCATAATTACTAATTTAGTATAGCATTCCAACCACCCCTAAAATGAATCTCTTCTTCAAGATCCGGAGAGGCTAGAAAGAAGGTTAGGTTTGGGGGGAGGGGGTATTCTTGAAAATCCATTGTCACAAAGGTCTGGGGTGCTACCACCCTTAAAACTAAGGTTACAATTCCAACAAAACTCATGTACACAATCTTTAGGGTTGAAAATGTTGGTCTTCTCATATCTTCGAGATAGATCCTACAGTGAGGCTATTCCGGTGGGGGCATAACTTTTCCTTGGATTCTTTAGTTCTTTCATCATGGTAAGGGTTCTTCTAAGACTGAGTCTTCTTAGCTGACGAGTCTGTTGCCAATACTAAATTACTACCGAAAATCTCATGGTGGTCAACAATTACTGGTTCCTCCTACATGAAATTGGTCTGGGTTGAGTCTCACTGTATAATCTATGATTGGCAATGGGTGCATGTACATGGTTTCCATCGTCCTGCCATTCTAAGGCTTTTGGTTTGTCGTGTCGACACTCTTCTAGGGTTTAAAGGCTCTCTGATTTTCCATAAACATATGATAGTTCATGATAGAAGTCTCCGGTATGGCGGCCAATCTATCCCGTACGTGAGCCATTACCACATACGTAGATAGTGAATCATGTATTCTAACACTTGGGCATCCTCACAATCATTGCAGAACTCATCTTCTCCACAAACTGGGTTTGGGTAAATCCATTGGTTCTTCAAGCCAAACAAAACCTCTATCATTTCTTCCCAACTCTCGGGTTTACGTGACCTCCTATGGAATGTCTACTGATTTAATCACAGCTTCTGCCAGAATTCTTCCTACAACAAGGTTGTGCTTGCTCCTTTTCAAATTTTGGGTCATGTGGGTTATGGGCCCACTTCAACACTTGTATATCCTTAACTCATCCTTGGAGTTACTATTGTTCCATACTCCAACACTACATCTCCTTTAAATCTGATAGTACTTCATTCCTTCATACTTTTGGGGTAACCATCATAACTAAAACAAAACTCCAACTCATTTTGTCCAAACTCCACCGTGTAGAATACATTTTCCTTTTGATCGGTCTAGTGTTCACATAGGGTATTACCATTAAAATAAAATGTATCGGTTCATCCTTTATTCTCTTCATAAACCAGTACTCAAAAATTAGATTCTAGAAGTACTTTATTACAAATGTTGCCATCCACATAGTTCTATTTGGTCGAGCATTACTTCCATCTTTATTCATTTGCCCTTCTTGAAGACTCTTAAGTCCAACTGGAATTATGCGATGTGATCCTTGAAACCATCGACCTTTTGCTTCATCATGGTGGCCATGAGCTTCATCTCCATCACCTCTGCATGCACCTCTCTCAGGTATTCCTGAGTATGATGGAGTCTTGCTTCTAGTATTTCTCCAATCTGACGTATGGCTTTGTGACGCCCCCGATTTGACTGTACACTAATCATGCATGCAAATGTGTACGACCAAGATCAGGAACTCATGGGAAGATATCACAACACAACTCTAGACACAAATTAAAATAATACACGCTTTATATTACAAGCCAGGGGCCTCGAAGGCTCGAATACAAATGCTCGAAGGCACAAGAGTCAGCGGACGCAACAATATTTGAGTACAGACATAAGTTAAACAAGTTTGCCTTAAGAAGGCTAGCACAAAAGTAGGAACGATCGAAAAGGCGAGGCCTCCTGCCTGGGACCTCCTAACTACTCCTCGAAGTCGAACTCCATGTAGAATCATCCTCGGGATCCTCTGGCTCCTGGACTCCATCATCTGGTCGCAACAACCGGGTACAGAAAGGGGGAAAAGGGGGAGCAAAGCAACCGTGAGTACTCATCCAAAGTACTCGCAAGCAAGGAGCTACACTACATATGTATGCATTGGTATCAAATGGAAAAAGGGTTATCATATGTGGAATGAACTGCAGAATGCCGAAATAAGAGGGAGATAGCTAGTCCTATCGAAGACTACACTTCTGCTAACCTCCATCTTGCAGTAGGAGAAGAGAGTAGATGGTAAGTTCACCAAGTAGCATCGCATAGCATAATACTAACCGATGACCCTCCCTTCGTCGCCCTGTGAGAGAGCGATCACCGGTTGTATCTGGCACTTGGAAGGGTGTGTTTTATTAAGTATCCGGTTCTAGTTGTCATAAGGTCAAGGTACAACTCCAAGTCGTCCTGTTACCGAAGATCACGGCTACTCGAATAGATTAACTTCCCTGCAGGGGTGCACCACATAACCCAACACGCTCGATCCCATTTGGCCGGACACACTTTCCTGGGTCATGCCCGGCCTCGGAAGATCAACACGTCACAGCCCTACCTAGGCACAACAGAGAGGTCAGCACGCCGGTCTAAATCCTATGGCGCAGGGGTCTGGGCCCATCACCCATTGCACACCTGCATGTTGCGTACGCGGCCGGTGAACAGACCTAGCAACCTCCATTACAAAGGAAGTTGCGTTACGCGATCCAACCCGGCACGCGCCGCTCAGTCGCTGACGTCACAAAGGTTTCGGCTGATACCACGACGTCGAGTGCCCATAACTGTCCCCGCATAGATGGTTAGTGCGTATAGGCCAGTAGCCAGACTTAGATCAAATACCAAGATCTCGTTAAGCGTGTTAAGTATCCGCGAACACCGACCAGGGCCAGGCCCACCTCTCTCCTAGGTGGTCTCAACCTGCCCTGTCGCTCCGTCTCAAAGTAACAGTCGGGAGCCGTCGGGAACCCAGGCCCACCACTACCTGGGTGGAACCACCTGCCCCTTCAGCCCCCATCTCCGAACAGTATCACAGGTAATGTAACAGTGTAAAGTATATAATATATGCCCGTGATCACCTCCCGAAGTGATCACAGCCCAGTAGTATAGCATGGCAGACGGACAAGAGTGTAGAGCCACTGATGATAAACTAGCATCCTATACTAAGCATTAGGATTGCAGGTATGGTATCAACAGCTGTAGCAACAATGGCAGGCTATGCATCAGAATAGGATTAACAGAAAGCGGTAACATGCTACACTACTCTAATGCAAACAATATAGAGGAGAGTAGGCGATATCTGGTGATCAAGGGGGGCTTGCCTGGAGGCTCTGCAGATGAAAGGAATCTTCGGAAGCGTAGCCGTAGTTGAACACCAAAGCATCAATGGTCTCGGGGTCTATCGTGGTATCGGAGTCTACCGAAAAGAAGCAACAAAGGGGAAACAAATAAATAACAGAGCAAACAATAGCATCACAAAATATAACAAGGCAATACGCGGTGTCAGGGTGAGCTAACGCGAGGATAAGTGATACCGGCGAAGGGGAAAACAACCGGAAAAGTTTTCCCGGTGTTTCGTGTTTTCGAACAGACGGACCGGAGGTGTGGTTGCAGGTTCGCTATGCTAGGGACGTATGGCGGACGAACGGACTTCATATCCGGGTTCGTCTTGAAATTCTGAGCAACTTTCATATATAGATTATTTTCATCTGAGTTACGGTTTATTTTATATGATTTATCAAAGTTTATTGCATTTTCTGAAATTTCTAAAATTGTTTAATACGAGTTGACTAAGTTAGTTTGACTAGTCAAAAGGACATGTGTGGCCCACATGTCATAGAATATTTACCTAAACAAATAAATAAATCTAACTTATTTAAAGAGGGGGTCCTACATGTCATCTACCACTAGACTAATCTTAGCATTAAAATAGCCCTAACTAAACCTACTGCTAATTAACAAGAGCCGGCCGTATGTGCCAGAGCACAGCCAGCCGCAGTGCTCTCGCCCGCACACAGGCGCCGTGGCCAGAGCTAGCCGGCTCTGGGAGGCAAGGGCGGCAGTAACTAGTAGCAAGGAGCGGTAGTGGCTTGGAGCAGCAGCAGCTAAGAAGAGCAGCAAGTAGCAGCAGCAGACCGCGGTAGCAGCAGGCAGTATGCGACGCAGCTAGGAGCCGCAATAGGAGCAACATATAAGGGGCGCGGCGTTGGGGGACGCGGCGCCGTGCAGAGCAGTTGTAGGGGGTGGGGCGAGGGGCGCGCAGGGCGCGGGCGGACGCGGACAGTGGAGCCCAAGGCGCGCAGGAGCTCGGCGGGGGCATCGGCGAGTTCCGGCCATGGTGGCCACGGGTGGGCGCAGGTCTACGGCGTCGCTTCGGACGGGGGTCGAGGGGAACCGGGGGAGAGGGGCCGGATGTGGTGCTCACCGGGCTCCTGCAGAGGTGCTAAAGTGGGCGCGAGGAAGGCTTGGCGGCGATGGATCGAAGTGGCGGAGCTCGACGTCTGGAGGAAGAAGAAGATGGCGATCCCGATGACGCCATGGAGTCCGGCTTGATTCAACGGTCGTAGGAGATGTAGCCGACCCTGGAGGTCTTGGTGGACAAGCCCGCGTGGCTCGGGGTGCCTCCAGAGCGCGTTAATGGCGATGGCGTGTCGACGGCGAGCTCGGGATAGAGAGTGAGATGCGAGGGAGAGGGCGAGGGGAGAGTGAGCTAGAGTTTTTCAGGGGAGAGAGGGGGGGCTGGGGTTGCTCTTATCCGAGGGGGGGGGCGATGGATGGACGACACGTTGCCGGGGACGGCCACGACCGCGGGATGGCCGCCACGCCCCCTCCCTGTCTCCTGTAGCGTGAGGAGGGAGAGGAGGTGTTGTGGGTTGGGCCACTCAGTCCCACATGGGCCTGTTTATTTTTAATTTCTTCCTTTCTTTTTCTTGTACATATTTTTCTATTTTCTTTTAACAAACACTATTATTGCTTACATAAGCCACCTAATGCCTTTGAAAAAAAAGTGGATCCGTTTAGAACAAAAGCTAGGGGATATAGAGCACTGCAAAAAAATGTTTGTGAGTGATTTGAATTACCTTAGAATTTTCATAAATTAGAAAAGGATTTAAATGTTGTTTTAGGCACTGTTTTATTTAGTTTAAGGCATTTAATCACCTTACAAAAATATTGGTTTCATCATGAAACATTATCCAGGGATTATGTGAAACACCTTGAACATTTTAGTTTTTATGTTTGAAGAAAATAATTATTTGATTTTATTTTAAATTTTGAATTTGAACTCGGTTTGGATCAAAGCGAGGTTTAGCAAATTAATTGCGAAGACATGGCATCAGTAGTGTGTGATTACTGTAGCTGAACTACCGGGGTGTTACAAATCTCCTCCACTAGAAGAAATATCGTCCCGAGATTTAAGAGATGGAGTAAGGGGGAATGTTCTGATTATGAAATTCTATCGAGTCTTCTTGGTGTTGGCTGCTCTTCTCGAAGAGGCCATTCCATTGCGTTGATGCGTCATGATGAAGCTGCCATCCTTTCTTCAGGGTCTTCATTGTACTTACGAAAGGTCAAGGGTTAACTTCGGAAAATGGACCTCTACACGGGTGCTTATCTGGGCGATAACTCAGGGAAGGTGGCGGAAAGTAACTCTCGTATCAAACTTCTAAAAAATTTCGAGAGCAAAGTAAGAAGGTACCATGAGAAGTTTCGAGCAGGTAGGCAATCGTTCGATGCCTGAAACAAGGCGTGAAAGGGGTTCAAAGCAACGAGAATAAGTATTGTGTCTGATTCCAGAATTGATGATCACTCGAAAGGTGGCTCATGAATTACGCACGAGGCCACGCGCGAGGAATAACCTTGGCAACAGGGTGTACAGGAGAGTCAGGTTTTGATCCTATGGAACTGTGGGTTATGGGCCCACCATGTGGGTTCAAAGTAGAAAGAGCGATGACATCTTGCTCGGTTATGATAGCAAGGCACGTCAGAGAACAACCTGTCAGTTATGTCGGCAACAACATCGGTACCAAGGGCGAGGGACGAAGAGAACCATCTTCCTGCTCGTTGAACGAGGCGGACCAGTAGGCAAGATTCTCGTCCATCGGTGGTTACTGGAATGTCATCAACAAAAGTAACAGGGTCTTTCTAACAGAGTGGTACAACGAGGTGTTTACATAAGCATGGATATATTTCTGCTTATACAATATAGATCACAAGAAAGTTTAAACAAACCAATGGAAAGGAAAAGTGATTATCAGGTTTAAACAGAACAATGGAAAGGAAAATGTGTTTAAACACATATTTCAGGGGTATATCCTCCCCAAGGACAAGCAGAGCATGATATCCATGACAGGATATTATGTAGAAAACTCCTTAGGTAGGGGAGCGAAATTTCATGACATTACCCATACAACGGTGTTTGGATAGTTGAGCAAGAAACATTTAGCATTGGGCTTCAAATGTTCTTGTTAAAAATCAGAGTATCACAGACATACTTCGAGATAGCATTGACATGGTTGTCAAGCAAAGATCACACTTCGGATACACGAAGGATCCATTAGGAACAACTTGTAGAATAAGTCTTACAATTTCCTCATGGATGAATGGATAATCTTGCTAAAAAGGAAAAACTATAACAATAGGCCCTCCAGCCAGGTGTGCTAGGCATGACATCACCTTACCGGGTCATATAAAGTCCAATGTTATAACTCTTGGAAATTGTGTCCCAACCATCATATCTGACCGAGATTCATATCTGATTGGTGTTAGGATATCTCAGACTCAGGATGCCTGAGAGGAAAAGGTGCAATACAAATTGACGAGATGCCATTGTAAAATTCTCGATAAATGAACTATGGAAGCGAGTTCCGAAACAAGAGTTTATCAGTAAACTAACGAGAGGATGAGGAGGTGGCTGATGGAATCAGCGACAATTCATCGAGATTAACAAAAGATGGATTTACACAATAATGTGAACAAGGAGATAACATTTGTCAGATCAAATGGTATAATGATGTATGCTCAAGGAAAACATACACAATTAAACATAGGTAGGTGCACCCGAATATGGGCTGGGTTGCACGACCATCGTTGGAGTGGTGATTCAATAATCAATAGCCTAAGAATGAATGGCCGACCATTAACTTCAAAGCAATAGGGTTGGTAGAAGGGAAGAATCCAAACAGCACCGCTCACTTGTTGGTACCCCGGTTGGAACCAACACGAGGACCCAAGAAAGAATGGTGATGGTGAGAAGTATCACTATACCAAGAATTCTTAAGAGGTGGAGTAATCCTTATGACATGCTTGTCATAAAAGATGGTAACACTCCAAGCTAAAGATGAACAAATGTTGAATAGCAAGGAAGTCAAGGTATAACCCAAAACACGAACAAGTTTGTGTTGGAGGGAAGGCAATAAAGTGGTCGATGACAGCGCAAATCATCGAGGGCAAGGATGGTAATTCTCATCATGAATTCAGTTGATATCCTGGAAGAGCTCAGAATGCTGATGATGATCATGACACATTTGTCGAGAGATTTCATGAAGATGTGATCGATCATCGATGACATCAAGGAAAAGGAAGGGTGAAGAGAAAGTTATCAGAACCATGGGTATGAAACATACTCGAAATCGAGTTTTCTATTCAAGGATAAATGATATGACAAGGAAGATCGATGTAAGATTAGCTCACTGTCGAAATTTGTGCTCCGTGAAGCAGGACCAGGTAGCACAGTTAAAAATTAGCCCAATGTGATAGCCGATCAGGCTAGGATTGACATGCTCGAGTACAAATTCGTGAGTAAAGGAGATTACTAAGAGTTGTTTAATCGTGGTGCGGACCCGATTTAGTTATCGGTGTCCTCGAGTGACTAACAACTTAGACCCCGGGGAAAAATTGGAATCGATGAGAAATAATACTTGAAGAATAACTCATAAGAAGTAATATAGTTCTGTGATATTATCGAGATACCACGGGGTAATACTCAAAGGTAGAACAAAATAGAGGTTGCAGAGGTGTATTGATCTATAGAAGACAAGTGCTTTAGCTTGTCCAAGAAATGGAATCGAGGAGAAAATATGATCGGAACCACGATTGCAAAGGATCAATTCACAGATACCAAATGATATTATATCAAGGGAATAGTTATCATTACAAGAAGCTTCCATGATAGGATATAAATCGTGTCCATGGGCATGAACACAAAGTTCAAGGTCGACTCCCACTTCTTCAATGTATAACCTTCCATTCACCTCTCGCTTTTTGAAAATGACATTAGTTGTTGAAAGTTTTACCTGGTGCAATACCAGATAAGTATGACCCGTGAAATCTTTCAGGTTCACACAGAGTAAGGAAGGCATAGGTTTAACCCATCGGGGCATCTTATGAACACATACCACAAACTTCAGGAGCGAATAACTCAAGCTCGGGAGCAAAGCATGGTTGACAAAAGCAGGGGATACAATTTACCAAAGGCATTATGTGTCCGATGAAAGGCTCACAAGGTTAATGAATATGCAGGACAGTGTCGGACAAAATACAACAAAGGATCTGGTGGTCCATAAGGGATCTGATGTGAGCATCGGTACTTAACTAGAAGAAGAAAGAATGCAAGGAGATCTGATTATAGAAACAACTGACTAATTCAAGCTCAAATGCAAAGGGGAATTAAGATTTCCAAATCAAGGGATCAGAAGCAAACGCTCTGATAAAGGATGGATAATTTGAATAGACTTAGGGGTACAATCGATGGTAGTTGATTGATCGAGAACCAGCTCATGCTCAACATGGTGCCTGAGCCAGGAGAATGAATTCTAGGATCTGGTTGAGGATTGCGAGCATTTAGAACATACTGAATCAGTAGACTCAAACTGATAAAGACTAAGGATGCCAATAAGATTAACGGACTTATGAGGTTAATCATATTGCAAGCAAGCAAGAATTTCAAGAGCAATAGGCTGTTGAGGATTTTCGGAGATCGAATGGTATTTCAAAGACTTTCGTGAAATACATGTATCCACTGGGGATGAGCGGATACTCGATAAGTACGAGAAATTATCCGTAGGGGTATTCAGGTGGTAAAGAAATGCAAGGCGGTAGGCACAAGGGATTCTCAGACTTTCGGAGAATTTTTCAGGGTATCAAGTAATCTCAAGGGCAACTGGGGATGAAGATATGAACGACAAGTGTAAGTAGTTATCCACAATTATTTATAGATGAAAGGGATTTGCAAAAGTGATGGCACAAGTCTCGAGAGAACATCATAGAGTATCTTCAGAATCTTCTGGTAGCAGGCAGTCATCTAGAATGAGGGGCTCTCCGGGAGAAAGTATTATCGAGAACCTAAACTTAGATTTAGTAAAACCATTTTAATCCGAATAGAAGAGACATCAGAGTCCCAGAGTATAGGTCAAGGAATAAAAGATCCTAATACCACCCGATGGCGACATGGGCCCATAAGCCACACAACCATGTTAGTAAAACAATTTTCATCGACTAGACTCAACTTCGCCCAAGGAGTGTGGAAGGGGGATTCCTACAGGCAGTCGTCTCTGATACCAACTTGTGACGCCCCCGATTTGACCGTACACTAATCATGCACGCAAATGTGTATGACCAAGATCAGGAACTCACGGGAAGATATCACAACACAACTCTAGACACAAATTAAAATAATACAAGCTTTATATTACAAGCCAGGGGCCTCGAAGGATCGAATACAAATGCTCGAAGGCACAAGAGTCAGCGGAAGCAACAATATATGAGTACAGACATAAGTTAAACAAGTTTGCCTTAAGAAGGTAGCACAAAAGTAGGAACGATCGAAAAGGCGAGGCCTCCTGCCTGGGACCTCCTAACTACTCCTCGAAGTCGAACTCCACGTAGAATCATCCTCAGGATCCTCTGGCTCCTGGACTCCATCATCTGGTCACAACAACCGGGTATGGAAAGGGGGAAAAGGGGGAGCAAAGCAACCGTGAGTACTCATCCAAAGTACTCGCAAGCAAGGAGCTACACTACATATGTATGCATTGGTATCAAATGGAAAAAGGGTTATCATATGTGGACTGAACTGCAGAATGCCGGAATAAGAGGGAGATAGCTAGTCCTATCGAAGACTACGCTTCTGGTAACCTCCATCTTGCAGCAGGAGAAGAGAGTAGATGGTAAGTTCACCAAGTAGCATAGCATAGCATAATCCTAACCGATGACCCTCCCTTCGTCGCCCTGTGAGAGAGCGATCACCGGTTGTATCTGGCACTTGGAAGGGTGTGTTTTATTAAGTATCCGGTTCTAGTTGTCATAAGGTCAAGGTACAACTCCAAGTCGTCCTGTTACCGAAGATCATGGCTATTCGAATAGATTAACTTCCCTGCAGGGGTGCACCACATAACCCAACACGCTCGATCCCATTTGGCCGGACACACTTTCCTGGGTCATGCCCGGCCTCGGAAGATCAACACGTCGCAGCCCTACCTAGGCACAACAGAGAGGTCAGCACGCCGGTCTAAATCCTATGGCGCAGGGGTCTGGGCCCATCGCCCATTGCACACCTGCACGTTGCGTACGCGGCCGGTGAACAGACCTAGCAACCTCCATTACAAAGGAAGTTGCATTACGCGGTCCAACCCGGCGCGCGCCGCTCAGTCGCTGACGTCACGAAGGTTTCGGCTGATACCACGATGTCGAGTGCCCATAACTGTCCCCGCGTAGATGGTTAGTGCTTATAGGCTAGTAGCCAGACTCAGATCAAATACCAAGATCTCGTTAAGCATGTTAAGTATCCGCGAACGCCGACCAGGGCCAGGCCCACCTCTCTCCTAGGTGGTCTCAACCTGCCCTGTCGCTCCGCCTCAAAGTAACAGTCGGGGCCGTCGGGAACCCAGGCCCACCACTACCTGGGTGGAACCACCTGCCCCTTCAGCCCCCCATCTCCGAACAGTATCACAGGTGATGTAACAGTGTAAAGTATATAGTATATGCCCGTGATCACCTCCCGAAGTGATCACAACCCAGTCGTATAGCATGGTAGACGGACAAGAGTGTAGAGCCACTGATGATAAACTAGCATCCTATACTAAACATTAGGATTGCAGGTAAGGTATCAACAGCTATAGCAACAATGGCAGGCTATGCATCAGAATAGGATTAAGGGAAAGCGGTAACATGCTACACTACTCTAATGCAAACAGTATAGAGGAGAGTAGGCGATATCTGGTGATCAAGGGGGGCTTGCTTGGAGGTTCTGCAGATGAAAGGAATCTTTGAAAGCGTAGCCGTAGTCGAACACCAAAGCATCAATGGTCTCGGGGTCTATCGCGGTATCGGAGTCTACCGAAAAGAAGCAACGAAGGGGAAACAAATAAATAACAGAGCAAACAATAGCATCACAAAATATAACAAGGCAATACGCGGTGTCAGGGGTGAGCTAACGCGAGGATAGGTGATACTGGCGAAGGGGAAAACAACCGGAAAAGTTTTCCCGGTGTTTCGTGTTTTCGGACAGACGGACCGGAGGTGTGGTTGCAGGTTCGCTATGCTAGTGACGTATGGCGGACGAATGGACTGCGTATCCGGATTCGTCTCGAAATTCTAAGCAACTTTCATATAAAAATTATTTTCATCCGAGTTATGATTTATTTTATATGATTTATCAAAGTTTATTGCATTTTCTGAAATTTCTAAAATTGTTTAATACGAGTTGACTAAGTCAATTTGACTAGTCAAAAGGACATGTGTGGCCCACATGTCATAGACTATTTACCTAAACAAATAAATAAATCTAAATTATTTAAAGAGGGGGTCCTACATGTCATCTACCACTAGACTAATCTTAGCACTAAAATAGCCCTAACTAAACCTACTGCTAATTAACAAGAGCCGGCCGTATGTGCCAGAGCACAGCCAGCCGCTGTGCTCTCGCCCGCACACAGGCGCCGTGGCCAGAGCTAGCCGGCTCTGGGAGGCAAGGGCGGCAGCGACTAGTAGCAAGGAGCGGTAGTGGCTTGGAGCAGCAGCAGCTAAGAAGAGCAGCAAGTAGCAGCAGCAGACCGCGGTAGCAACAGGCAGTACGCGACGCAGCTAGGAGCCGCAATAGGAGTAGCATATAAGGGGCGCGGTGTTGGGGGACGCGGCGCCGCGCGGAGCAGTTGTAGGGGGTGGGGCGAGGGGCGCGCAGGGCGCGGGCGGACGCGGACAGTGGAGCCCAAGGCGCGCAAGAGCTCGGCGGCGGCAGCGGCAAGTTCCGGCCATGGTGGCCACGGGTGGGCGCAGGTCTACGGCGTCGCTTCGGATGGGGGTCGAGGGGAACCGGGGGAGAGGGGCCGGATGTGGTGCTCACCGGGCTCCTGCAGAGGTGCTAAAGTGGGCGCGAGGAAGGCTTGGCGGCGACGGATCGAAGCGGCGGAGCTCGACGTCCGGAGGAAGAAGACGGTGATCCCGATGACGCCGTGGAGTCCGGCTTGATTCAACGGTCGTAGGATAAGTAGCCAACCCTGGAGGTCTTGGTGGACAAGCCCGCATGGCTCGGGGTGCCTCCAGAGCACGTTAATGGCGATGGAGTGTCGACGGCGAGCTCGGGATCGAGAGTGAGATGCGAGGGAGAGGGCGAGGGGAGAGTGAGCTAGAGTTTTTCAGGGGAGAGAGGGGTGGCTGGGGTTGCTCTTATCCGAGGGGGGGCCGATGGATGGATGGCACGTTGCCGGGGACGGCCACGGCCACGAGATGGCCGCCACGCCCCCTCCCTGTCTCCTGTAGCATGAGGAGGGAGAGGAGGTGTGGTGGGTTGGGCCACTCAGTCCCACATGGGCCTGTTTCTTTTTAATTTCTTCCTTTCTTTTTCTTGTACATATTTTTCTATTTTCTTTTAACAGACACTATTATTGCTTACATAAGCCACCTAATGCCTTTGAAAAAAAAGTGGAGCCATTTAGAACAAAAGCTAGGGGATATAGAGCACTGCAAAAAAAATGTTTGTGAGTGACTTGAGTTACCTTAGAATTTTCATAAATTAGAAAAGGATTTAAATGTTGTTTTAGGCACTGTTTTATTTAGTTTAAGGCATTTAATCACCTTACAAAAATATTGGTTTCATCATGAAACATTATCCAGGGATTATGTGAAACACTTTGAACATTTTAGTTTTTATGTTTGAAGGAAATAATTATTTGATTTTATTTTAAATTTTGAATTTGAACTCAGTTTGGATCAAAGCGAGGTTTAGCAAATTAATTGCGAAGACATGGCATCAGTAGTGTATGATTACTGTAGCTGAACTACCGGGGTGTTACAGGCTTCCATAGCAGCTTCATAAACAGAGTTGAAGAATGTTGCTCGTGGTACTCGAGAAATGAAAAAGTATTGTCACATAGTCTTTGGTCAAACTCCTTTCACACAGTGGAGGTGTACCTCCACGTACCAAAGTTCAACTACATACTCCATGAAAGGATAACCCTTGTAGACTGCATCTCCTTCGAGATGAATATGCTTCATCATGTCCTTCAGGATCTTTGGGTAATCCTGATCACTAGTTAGGGTAATGATCATTTCCGGGCCCTTGAGAAAAGACTCGTAAAGGGTTGTCATCTGCAGGTATAAGATAGAAGGGGTACTTAGGATAATGTATGTATTTCCTTGGGTGAAATGTGGTTGTTTTTTCGGGAAAGGTTTGGGGTCAGCTTGTCCATGGGTTCAAGGTTTAAGTCTGGGTGAGATAGTGAGAGAGGTACTCACAATCAACAAACAACTCATAACATTTCATATGAGATTCCAAACATATCAACTTTTATTGCTTCACGAACTACTAGAATTTCCTTTCCATAACTCAACTCAACATCCTCAATGAAAATAAAAGTGTGTTCCACATTTATTGCATTATTTATTCCAATATCAAGATCTCAACTACTCAGTTCAAGCTTTTCTCAGGTCTGGACATTCTTTGGCAAAATGTCCTACTTCCTTATAGCGTAAACAAATGACGTTAGACAAATCCAGGGGCTTCATGGTGGTTATCTTGCCTCCTTGGGTTCTTGGCTTCCTTTCTGGGCATTTTCTAGTGTAATGGCCTATATTCTTGCACTTGAAACATGTGATATGACTTCGGTCCTTCTTTGTAGAAACTGGGTTGTTTAGGGGAAACATGCTCTTTCTCTTCCTAGACTTCTTCGTTCCAATCAATTTTCTATATCTTGTGGATCAAACTCCACTTCTTTTTTTGGGAAGTCTCCCAGATAGTCTTAGCTTTCCTTCGTGCAATACTGTGGAAAATGTCCATCTTCTCCACATGAATAGCAAGTGTCGGAGTAAATTCTGGTCAGGCCTTCTCCATCAGGGTCATGAACATCTTCCTTCATCACATGTTCTTTTAATCTTTCCCTGAGGGGTTCTTTCATTGCTCCCTTCTGCTGCTTGGTAATGTCTTGTGCCTTCGGGTAAATATGACACTAGGCAGGGTAGTGCATAGTTCCTTCACACAAGAAACAAGTAAACTACCTACTTGGGCATCCTTCAGCTTGATGATTTCCTTCACAATGAGGGCATCCATCCTTGTGTTCTTCATGGGTGTGCCCTATCTCTCCGTAAATCTTGCATGCACAAGGTTTCTTCATTTTATTGCCATAGATCTTTTGGATAAGACGAGACCTTACTAGAGTCATCTTGAACTCCTCCCAAGTTTTTGCTCCATTCCATCCTTATATAGCTTCGTGCATCTTACACCATGCTATAGAACATTCTGTGAAGTACTAAAGAGCGTATTGAACCTCATACTTCCTTGCTCAATTTTTTGCCCAAGTGCTTTTCCATGTTCTGAATCCATAGCTCTGCCTCCGGCTAAGTCATCGGCCCAGAGAATAAAAGTCCATCTTCATTCATCATCTATTGGGTCCAAGGGTTTTGGGATAAGAAAACAGAGGGAGAAAGATGCCCATACAAACAAACAACATATTTTTTAAATAGGTTTTACATGTTTCTATCGGAAAACACACACAAAATATGACAGCTCACAAATCATCGCACCTAACGTGAGTATACAATAGGGGTTTGGTCTTCTAAAGGTCATATAAATCTTGGAATTCTTTAGTTTCTTCAAATTCTTTGAGGCGTTGACTATTGTAGCTTAAACTCTTCTAATGCATGATGAAATCCTCTTTACTTTGAAGTGGCCATCAGTTGTCTGGTATCTTTTCCTTCTTGGAGTGGCTTCAATTGATCCTCCGTGTGTTTGAAAGGGAACGGGGTATTGTCTAACTAAAAAGGGAATATTTGATAAAACTCGGAAAAGAATAGCCATAAAGGATCTTTTTTAAAGTAAAGTTTTAGAGAGATACTTTCCTAAGGGCTTTCCAGTTTCTAGGGTCACGTCCTGTAGTTAACATGTTCTCTGATACCATCTCTGTAGTGACCCGACCTCAAACGGTCAAGCCTCTGTGTATTTGTGCCATCCCTGGATCAGTATGCTGGCCCACATAATTCATCAATGTATATGTCAAAGTGCAATCACATGTATAAATAACATAAAACAGAAATATACCTCATAAGTCTCAGTAGAAACAATCAAACGGGTGTGGAGTCCCTTCAACGCCAACGGCAAGTTGAGTGTAGACCGTAACCCTACAACGTAACTCTTACTCGTCGTAGAAATTCCTGCAACATAAGACGTTGCAGTCGTGTTGGTCAGTACATTGAATGTACTGGCAAGTAGCATCATGAGTATAATGAACCTATTTGTACATGCAATTCGGCTGGTGGAAAGGCTCTAAGTTTAACTTTGCATAAATCCAATTTTCCCTATCATAAAATAATTTATTCTAATACTACAAAAAATAAGCATAATATTGAGATGGAAACCGCAACTCAATCCATTCCCAAGTTTTATTTAAACCCATCTGATTAAATTAAGGGTGATGAGATCTCCTGGGATTTCCACTACTAGATGCTCAAGATGTCCGTAAACAGGGACATGATTAATCGATTAGGTTGACACTCTATGGAGGTTGCGTACTTTACCCCACAAGACTCGACCACCTCCATGATCGGAAGAACGAGACAAAAGTATTCCCTCTTAACCCACGGATAGGCTGGTACACCTACTCATTCTACATCGGCTAGACTATCCCGGAAGAGACATTAACTACTCAACCGAGCCAGGGCCCATATTGGCTTGTGGCTACACACGTAAGCTTCTAGACATGAAAATATGTTTGATCCCTTTGAGCCTGAGCGGACAGACCACTAGTAGTGCACCACCATGGATTTCCCATGTATGCTCCCACTGTATTTCACCACCATTCAAACCAATTTCTACCCAGGTAGTTCATTTAAAAGTCTTTGGTCCTGATTACTACTTTGTCACTCATGTCTCACCATGAACACTTCCTAGTCCAACTTTGAGACTTGCAAAAGTTTGCAAAGATGAGTTCTCTGGACAGATCTAATCGAGGCGAAAAATTTGCCGCTTGTTTCATCTAATTTGGATCTACGGTTAAATAGTTGTGGCCAAACGAAGTTCAGGGACTAATCTATGATAAAAGTTACTGCATCTAGTTCCCTGGCCACGTGGCGGCCTGTGACTGGTTGTAATCTGTCTATTGCTTGACTTATAGGGCGAACGACCAATATATAAGAAAACAGGCTACCACGGCTAAACTAGGTGAACTGACCGGATTAAAATAAACCCATGGTTTTTTCCATGCACCGGTTTAAATAAAAAACAACCTAGACTAAGAAAAAAATAAAGAGGGGACAGGGTGGCTCACAGAGGGCAACGACGGTGGCAGCGGCGGCGGGGAAGTAGACGGGAAGGTGAGGCTTGTCGTGGGCGTCCGGCTGGTGGCGGTGGAGGTCCTGAGGGGCGTCCGGACGAGCATTATGAGGACGGCGGAGCTCCGTGCTCCGGCGAGGGCGCGGGGTCATCGGGGTGTCATTCCGGTGAGTCCTAGGGCACAAAAAGTGTGTCAAATCGATGTGTCTGGACGTGGAAAAACGATTGAGGAAGATTCGATGGCTTGGGTACGCCACAGGCGATGGAAACGACGGCGAGGTGCTTCGGCTCCGGCAAGATCAAAATGGATGGGGCAACGACTACGGGCGTCGTGGAGTTCTGCGAGACAGCAAAGTGAACAGAGGGGGTCTCAGGGGTTTTATAGGCAAGGAGAGAGCGCGAGAGAGGCCGCGGATAAGCTCCATCGCGAGGGCTCCGCCCGGCGGTTGCCGGAGCATGCGCACGGTGTCATCCCGAGTGGTGCAGCAGGAGGCTGGGGAAGAAGGGGATCGGGCCCCACTGGTTAGTGGTGGTGGCAGTGGAACGAGATAGAGGTGATTGGCGGGCAAGCGACGCGAAGGGAATCTGGCGCGGGGCTGCCTTGGGCCAGAAACACGGCTGGTCGCGGGCCGGCTCGCGTTGTGTGCGAGAGCGTGTGTTTTTCGTTTTTTGATAGAAAACAAAAGTGGCCCTAAACCAATGCAAATGAATTACTAAAAATACAACAGAAATTACTAAAATCATTTATGAACATCCAGAGCACAATGAACATTAAGTTAAGCATAGCAGATTTTTAAAATATTTTCCTAATGAAATTAGTGCACTTTTCGCAAATAAAATAAATACCAAATAAACTCCAAATAATATTCTAATGAATTTTCCAACTCCTTTATGTTTGAGGAAGTCATTTTATGCTCTCTCTCTTTTTAGGAGAAAATAGTTTGCATAAAAACTCAATAGATCTGATAGAGGCGAGGGTCCCGATCTTTCGATGAGATGATAAGTATCGATTTGGTGGAGATGACTTTGATGATCCGTCTACAAATGTGCACCCACGTTGCGCCTTAGCAACCGCTAAACCGGTCTCATGAGGTTACTGACGATGCTGGAAGCACGATCAGCCTGACCACAAAGGTCTATTCCTGCAAGCAATCAAAGAACAAGCAAGAATATCATAAAAGCAATCTGAATATTGCGAATATAAATGAAGTATTGATGAATGTGGGGATCCGTAAGCGGTCTTGGTCTCGTCGTTTGACACAAATGAAGTACACAAAGTTGCAATGGCTAACTTTTAACTAAACAAATCCCAAGGAAAAAGGCATTGGATGGATCTACTTATATAGGAGCAAGGGGTGGCGGCGGGCCCCGTAGTTGGCGGGATCCACGAGAAGACTGAGGCAATGACACCAGGGTCTCGCTCCAACTTAGATTTACCAGTGTACCCTAGGAGGCTGGTGATGTAGGGTGGAACCCTATGGGCCGATCTTTCATGAAATGAAGGGGATTTCCCGAAGAACACGATGAACACAAAGAGAGGAAACTCTCAAACCAATGAGATTCAATTGCGCATGTGCTAGATCTAAGTACATGAAGAGAATACAAAGGTCCAAATCCAACAAAGGAGGATACACAATACCTAGTTCATCCCAATCCGTGAGGAAAGAGGTTCCACTAGGGGATCTTCCCACAAGGGGGGTTTTGAATCCACTTGAGGGATCTTCTCCTAGGAGGCCTTGATCTCCAAAGGAGAAGCGGTACAAGTGGATGAGCAAGGCTCTATCTTCAAAATGATCTATCATAATGCTAACTGTAAAACGCAAGCGGAGTTGGACTATATATAGTCTAAGGGGGCGAAGGGGTACATGGGCCTCGACCATAGTCACTGTGCGCAGATAGGCGTTGGACGTACGGTCTTTACTGGTCGTCCGGTAGTTCACAAGGGTCCGGACGTTTGGTAGAGTCCGGAGTTCCAGTGTTTTGGTACTGTGATGCTGGCGCCGGATTTCCGGAGGCTGTCGGTCGTTCGGTGCGTCGGCCATTGCTACCTCTTGAGCATGCATTGTTTTTCCCTTGAAGAGGAAAGGGTGATGCAACAAAGTAGCGTAAGTATTTCCCTCGGTTTTGACAACCAAGGTATCAATCCAGTAGGAGACAATGCACAAGTCACCTAGTACCTGCACAAACAATCAAGAACTTTGCAACCAACGCGATAAAGGGGTTGTCAATCCCTTCACGGTCACTCACAAAAGTGAGATCTAATAAAGATTGTAAAGTAAATATTTTTGGTATTTTTGTTGTATAGATTGGAAAGTAAAGATTGCAAAATAGTAAATGAGATGCGATGTAAATAAAAGATATGCAATATAATAAGAAAGAGACCCGGGGCCATAGGTTTCACTAGTGGCTTCTCTCAAGATAGCATGTATTACGGTGGGTGAACAAATTACTGCCGAGCAATTGATAGAAAAGCGCATAGTTATGAAGATATCTAAGGCAATGATCATGAATATTGGCATCACATCCATGTCAAGTAGATCGAAACGATTCTGCATCTACTAATATTACTCCACACATTGACCGCTATCCAGCATGCTTCTAGAGTATTAAGTTCATATGAACAGAGTAACGCATTAAGCAAGATGACATGATGTAGAGGGATAAACTCAAACAATATGATATAAACCCCATCTTTTTATCCTCGATGGCAACAATACAATATGTGCCTTGCTACCCCTACTGTCACTAGGAAAGGACACCACAAGATTGAACCCAAAGCTAAGCACTTCTCCCATTGCAATAAAGATCAATCTAGTAAGCCAAACGAAACCGATAATTCGAAGAGACTTGCAAAGATATCAAATCATGCATATAAGAATTCAGAGAAGAACCAAATAATATTCATAGATAATATTGTTCATAAATGCACAATTCATCGGATCTCGGCAAACACACCGCAAAATAGTATTACATTGCATAGATCTCTAAGAACATCGAGGAAAACTTTGTATTGAGAATCAAAGAGAGAGAAGAAGCTATCTAGCTAATATCTATGGACCCGAAGGTCTGTGGTAAACTACTTACGCTTCATCGGAGAGGCAATGGTGTTGATGTAGAAGCCCTCCGTGATCGATTCCCCCTCCGGCATTTCGTCGGAAGAGGCCCCATGATGGGATCTCACGGGTACATAAGGTTGCTGCAGTGGAAAAGTGGTTTTGTGGCTCTCTGCGATCGATCTAGGGTATAAGAGTATATATAGGCGAAAGAAGTACGTCGGTGGAGCTACGTGGGGCCCGTGAGGGTGGGGGGCGCGCCCTCCTACCTTGTGGCCGCCTCGTGGAGTTGCTGTAACACCCCGGATGTAATTTACCTTATCTGTATCCCAACTCTTGCCGTTTTCGGCCTAAGTTATTTTATTTTCCTCGGGTTCGGGTTTTTGTCTCCGTGTGTTGTTGCCTTTGTCATGCATCTCATATAATGTCATCATGTGCATTGCATTTGCATACGTGTTCATTTCATGCATCCGAGCATTTTCCCCGTTGTCCGTTTTGCATTCCGGCGCTCCTATCTCCTCCGGTGCCCCTTTCTACTTCTTTTCGTGTGTGGGGGTTAAACATTTTTGGATTGGACCGAGACTTTCCAAGCGGCCTTGGTTTACTATCGGTAGACCGCCTGTCATGTTTCGTGCCATTTGGACTCCGTTTGATACTCCAAGGGTTAACTGAGGGACCGAAAAGGCCTCGTTTGTGTTGCGGCCCAACACCCTTCCAATTTGGCCCAAAACCCACCTAAACCCTCTCCATCACCTAGAGCGTTCGATCACGATCGCATGGCCGAAAATCACACTCCATTTAGAGCTTCCTAGCTCCTCCTACCTATAAAACTAGGTCTCTCTCAAAATTTTTGGATCTTCCACCCCCTAACCCTAGCATTTTTCTCCATCCGCGCGCCGGACGTATCCGGTCCGCGCCGGACATCCCTCCGCCGCCGCCCGCAGCCAACCGGGGCCGCCACATGGCGCGCCGCCACCCGCAGCCATGCCGGCCCGCTCGGCCCGCCGCGGGCCCCCGAGCCCGTTCCCCGCGCCGCCGCCTTTTGCCTCGTCTTCTCCGCCGGGAGCCGCCGCCCGTCCCAGCCGTCCTCGCCGCGCCGCCTCTCCCTCCGCCGCGCCGTTCCCCGCACCGGTCGGAGCTGCTTTGAGTAGCTTCATTCCATGCCTTGATTTTCCGTGTTAAGTTCCTGTAGCATATAGTTTTCATGCTCTAAAGTGTGCTTCCTTATGATAAATTCCAGACTTGTGATAATTTCACTAAGTCTGAAACCTGTTATCATTTGCTCTTTTGCCATGCTTGTTTGAACCTGTTAGTGGATGAATTAGCCGTAGCTCAGTGTTCATCTTTTGTCAAGCTTCATGAATGGATCCCTTCCATGTATTTTGTTGTCATGTTTGAGTGCTGTAGCATACCTATCTCGATGCATTTAGATGGCTACTTGCTGATTATCACAGACCGGTGCCATATTTGTTTTGCTTGCCATTTCCAAACCGTGCATCCGATTCCGGTGATCTTTATATCGATTTCAACCAAAATCACCTCACCTTTCCAGTGGCACTCTTAGATTTCCATGTTGAGGCCAGGTTCAATCATTCTTTGTCAAATCTTGCATATGCATCACATACCGCATCCCGCACATCATACCATGTTTTCATCATGTTGCTTGAGCATTGCACGTGGTTGATTGTGTTCCCTTTTGCTTGTTGTCTTGTTTGGGTAGAGCCGGGAGATGAGTTCACGAATGAGGAGCCCATTGAGTTCGCTTACGAGGATCAAACTCTGACAACTTTGCAGGCAAGATGATCATACCCTCGAAATCACTTCTATCTTTGCTTGCTAGATGCTTGCTCTTTTGCTATGCCTATGCTACGATGCCTACCACTTGCTTATCATGCCTCCCAAATTGCCTTGTCAAACCTCTAACCCTCCATGTCCTAGCAAAACATTGATTGGCTATGTTACCGCTTTGCTCAGCCCCTCTTATAGCGTTGCTAGTTGCAGGTGAAGATTGGAGATCGTTCCTTGTTGGAACATTGTTTATTATTGGGATATCACCATATTACCTTGTTTATCTTAATGCACCTATATACTTGGTAAAGGGTGGAAGGCTCGACCTTTTGTCTAGTGTTTTGTTCCACTCTTGCCGCCCTAGTTTCCGTCATATCGGTGTTATGTTCCCGGATTTTGCGTTCCTTACGCGGTTGGGTTATAATGGGAACCCCTTGACAGTTCGCCTTGAATAAAACTCTTCCAAGAATGCCCAACCTTGGTTTTACCTTTTGCCACCTAGCGTCTTTTTCCCTTGGGTTTCCGGAGCCCGAGGGTCATCTTTATTTAAACCCCCCGGGCCAGTGCTCCTCTGAGTGTTGGTCCAAACTAGAGCCCTGTGCAGCGCCCCCTCGGGGAAACTCGAGGTTTGGTTTTAGTTGTATGGAGAGCTCATATGAGTGTGCCCTGAGAACGAGATATGTGCAGCTCCTATCGGGATTTGTCGACACATTCGGGCGGTGTTGTTGGACTTGTTTTACCATTATCGAGGATGTCTTGTAAACCGAGATGCCGAGTCTGATCAGAATGTCTCAGGAGAAGGAATATCCTTCGTTGACTGTGAGAGGTTGTGATGGGCTAAGTTGGGACTCCCCTGTAGGGATTTGAACTTTCGAAAGCCGTGCCCACAGTTATGGGCAGATGGGAATTTGTTAATGTCCAGTTGTAGATAACATGAAACTTAACTTAATTAAAATGAATCAACCGCGTGTGTAACCGTGATGGTCTCTTCTCGGCGGAGTCCGGGAAGTGAACACGGTGTTGGAGTAATGCTTGACGTAGGTTGTTCTAGGATCACTTCTTGATCATAGTTGTTCGACCGTGCTTTTGCCTTCTCTTCTCGCCCTCTTTTGCGAATAGGTTAGCCACCATATATGCTAGTCGCTTGCTGCATCTCCACATTATACCTTGCCTTACCTATAAGCTTAAATAGTCTTGATCGCGAGGGTGCGAGATTGCTGAGTCCCTGTGACTCACAGTTTACTTCCAAACCAGATGCAGGGACCGATGATACCGTTCCAGACGATGCGCTTGAGCTCAAGTGGGAGTTCGCTGAAGACTCTCACCGTTACTATGTGTCTTTCCTAGATGATCAGTAGTGGTGCCCAGTTGGGGCGATCGGGGGCCGTGTCGCATGTGGGGGTTGATCTTTATTTTGGTACCATAGTCGGACCATGAGTGTATTGGATGATTGTAATGTCATTCATGTATTTGTGTGACGTGGCGAGTGTAAGCCAACTATGTATCCTTTCCCCTTTTATATATTTACATGGGTTGTTGTGAAGATTACCTTACTTGCGACATTGCTTTCAATGCGGTTATGCCTCTAAGTCGTGCTTCGACACGTAGGAGATATAGCCGCATCGAGAGCGTTACAGTTGCAGACTTCGACTCCAAGTCTTTTGGATTGCTTTCGGTCCAAGAAAGATCACCACGGAGGTTTCATTCCATTTGGACTCCGTTTGGTATTCCTTTTCTGCGGAACTCTAAAATAGGAAAAAAACGAAACTGGCACTGGGCCTTCGGTTAATAGGTTAGTCCCGTAAATAATATAAAGGAACATATTAAAGCCCATTAAACATCCAAAACAGATAATATAATAGCATGGAATAATCAAAAATTATAGATACGTTGGAGACGTATCAAGCATCCCCAAGCTTAATTCTTGCTCGTCCTCGAGTAGGTAAATCATAAAAACAGAATTTTTGATGTGGAATGATACCTAACATAGTTATCAATGTAATTTTCTTTATTGTGGCATGAATGTTCAGATCCGAAAGATTCAAGACAAAAGTTTAATACTGACATAAAAATAATAATACTTCAAGCATACTAACAACGTAATCATGTCTTCTCTAAATAACATGGCCAAAGAAAGTTCATCCCTACAAAATGATATAGTTTGGCTATGTTCCATCTTCGTCACACAAAATATTCAGATCATGCACAACCCCGATGACAAGCCAGGCAATTGTTTCATACTCTAGTTTTCTCAAACTTTTTCAACTTTCACGCAATACATGAGCGTGAGCCATGGACATAGCACTATAGGTGGAATAGAGTGGTGGTTGTGGAGAAGACAAAAAGGAGGAAGATGGTCTCACATCAACTAGGCGTATTAATGGGCTATGGAGATGCCCAACAATAGATATCAATGTGAGTGAGTAGGGATTGCCATGCAACAGATGCACTAGAGCTATAAATGTATGAAAGCTCAATAAGAAACTAAGTGGGTGTGCATCCCACTTGCTTGCTCACGAAGACCTAGGGCATTTTGAGGAAGCCCATTATTGGAATATACAAGCCAAGTTCTATAACGAAAATTCCCACTAGTATATGAAAGTGACAAAATAAGAGACTCTCTATGAAGATCATGGTGCTACTTTGAAGCACAAATGTGGAAAAAGGATAGTAGCATTGTCCCTTCTCTCTTTTTTTTGTTTGGCTTCTTTGGCCTCCTTTCTTTTTTCATTGGCTTCTTTGGCCTCCTTTCTTTTTTCATTGGCTTCTTTGTCCTCTATTTTTTCCTCACACGGGACAATGCTGTAATAATGATGATCATCACACTTCTGTTTGTTTACAACTCAAGGATTACAACTCGATACTTAGAACAAAATATGACTCTATATGAATGCCTCCGACGGTGTACCAAGATGTGCAATGAATCAAGAGTGACATGTATGAAAAAATTATGAATGGTGGCTTTGCCACAAATACGATGTCAACTACATAATCATGCAAGGCAATATGACAATGATGGAGCATGTCATAATAGACGGAACGATGGAAAGTTGCATGGCAATATATCTCGGAATGGCTATGGAAATGCCATAATAGGTAGGTATGGTGGCTGTTTTGAGGAAGGTAAATGGTGGGTTTATGGTACCGGCGAAAGTTGCGCGGTACTAGAGAGGCTAGCAACGGTGGAAGGGTGAGAGTGCGTCTAATCCATGGACTCAAAATTAGTCATAAAGAACTCACCTACTTATTGCAAAAATCTACAAGTCACCAAAACCAAGCACTACGTGCATGCTCCTAGGGGGATAGATTGGTAGGAAAAGACCATCGCTCGTCCCGACTGCCACCTATAAGAAAGACAATCAAAGAAACACCTCATGCTACAAATTTTTTACACAACGGTTACCATACGTGCATGCTACGGGACTTACAAACTTCAACACAAGTATTTCTCAAGTTCACAATTAATCTACTAGCATGCCTCTAATATCACCATCCTCATGTCTCAAAACAATCATCAAGCATCAAACTTCTCATAGTATTCAACGCACTTTATATGAAAGTTTTTATTATACCCATCTTGGATGCCCATCATATTAGGACTAGTTTTATAGCCAAAGCAAATTACCATGCTGTTATAAAAGTCTCTCAAAATAATATAAGTGAATCATGAGAGATCAATAATTTATATAAAATAAAACCACCACCGTTCTCTAAAAAGATATAAGTGAAGCACTAGAGCAAAATTATCTAGCTCAAAAGATATAAGTGAAGCACATAGAGTATTCTAATAAATTCCGATTCATGCATGTCTATCCCAAAAGGTGTGTACAGCAAGGATGATTGTGCTAAACTAAAAAGCAAATACTCAAATCATACAAGACGCTCTAAACAAAACACATATCATGTGGTGAATAAAAATATAGCCTCAAGTAAAGTTACCGATAGACGAAGACGAAAGAGGGGATGCCTTCCGGGGCATCCCCAAGCTTAGGATTTTGGTTTTCCTTGAATTTTACCTTGGGGTGCCTTGGGAATCCCCAAGCTTAGGCTCTTGCCACTCCTTATTCCAAAATCCATCAAATCTTTACCCAAAAACTTGAAAACTTCACAACACAAAACTTCAACAGAAAATCTCATGAGCTCCATTAGTATAAGAAAATAAACCACCTCTTTCAGGTACTGTAATGTACTCATTTTTTATTTATATTGGTGTTAAACCTACTGTATTACAACTTCTCTATGGTTCATACCCCCCGATACTACTCATAGATTCATCAAAATAAGCAAACAACACGCGAAAAACAGAATCTGTCAAAAACAGAACAGTCGGTAGCAATCTGGAGGTTTCAAATACTTATGTAACTCCAAAAATTCTGAAAAGTTAGGATGACGAGGATAAAAAGCATATTGATCTACTGCAGTTGAAATTGGTATTTTATCTCTCTCTGGTAAAAAATTATAATTATTTTCATGAGTGCATACTTTCTGTTTTTATCAGCATGATCAAACAGCAATCACCCAAGAAGATCCTAAAGGCTTTACTTGGCACAAACACTAATTGAAACATTAAAAACACAATCATAACAGAAGCTAGATGAATTATTTATTACTAAACAGGAACAAAAAGCAAAGAACAAAAATAAAATTGGGTTGCCTCCCAACAAGCGCTACCGTTTAACGCCCCTAGTTATGCATAAAAACAAGAATAGATCTATGTATTGTCATCTTTGATATGCAATCCATAAGTGGCTCTCATAATAGATTCATAAGGCAATTTAATTTTCTTCCTAGGATAGTGTTCCATGCCTTTCCTTAATGGAAATTGGAATCTAATATTTCCTTCCTTCATGTCAATAATTGCACCAATCGTACTAAGGAAAGCTCTACCAACAATAATAGGACATGTAGGATTGCAATCTATATCAAGAACAATGAAATCTACTGGCACATAATTCCTATTTGCAACAATAAGAACATCATTAATACTTCCCATAGGTTTCTTAGTGGTGGAATCCGCAAGATGCAAATTTGAAGAACAATCATCAAATTCACGGAAACCTAGCACATCACACAAAGTTTTTGGAATCGTGGAAACACTA